>NC_046231.1:9893190-10098190 GCF_009819885.2 Catharus ustulatus | reverse complement strand
AAGAATCTCAGCAGCCTCCAGTGTCCGACTTGGGATAAATTCCTGTCGGTGTCAGGTGGGTTATTTGCAGTTTAGAAGCAGACTCTGTAATCAGGGCTGTGGCACAGGGCTGGTAACAGGTAGGGGATTTTTTAGGAGAGGGACTGATGCGTATAACCAGAATCCCCAGGCCAGGGAGAGCTGGGGAAGCTGCTTGCCAGGGTTATTGAAGAGTGCTGGCACCTGGCCTGTTTGGCCCCTTTGCTGAGTGAGGAAGATCTGCCATCCCAATCCCAGAGGCTATCCAAATTCTCAAATGCTTTTTTTTTCCCCTCTGTCAAAGCTGTGTCCTTGGAATAAAATACCTTTTTCTTTTTCTTTATTTTTTTTAATTTTTATTTTTTGTGCTCCAAAACAAAAGATCAAGACAGAACATGTCATTCCAGATACAAAATACTGGAGGTAGCCATGGATTCTTTTTCTTGCATTTTCTAATCCTTCCTGAAATGGGCTTTGATTCCTCTTTATATTTGGGTTTTCCTCCTACTGTGTATTGATTTAACAACTAACCAAATGTTATTAAGCATTTTTCCTTTTGGAATATGATTATGTTCTCAGTTTGATAGACTGACCTTTTCCTTTTTTCCTCTTGACATGCATGTAATTCATCCCATCAAACATATTTCTTCTGATATTTTGGTTTTTGGTTTTTTTTTTTTTTCTTGTTTCCTTTTTTTGGTCCACTATTTAATTTCGGTGTCTAGGACCCCCTTCTGTTTCAGAGAAAAGCAGTGAAATGCCTAAGACTGGAGTCTGAAAGCATTTTTTTTTCTTTATAGTGGTAACTTATTTCCTTTGTAGTCAAAAAGTTTCTGTTTTCTTACAAGAAGGTCTCTTCGATTCAGTGACATGGATAATTCTGCTTTCTTTTTGTATCCTCAAGTAGTCCCTTACTCTCCCACCCACATACCCCTTGGGTTTTTTGCGGGAGTTCTGTGTCTGAGAACCATGCCACATCCCACACAACCCTTTATGAAAAAGAAAAAATGTAAACTACATAACCCTTCCAGAACATGTTTCAAAACCACATCAGCCATCTGGTTTTCCAGAAGGCCTGCTGTTCTTTTCATGTTTAGAGGAATAGTTTGATAACAAACTTGTCTAATAAATATAGAGCTGAAAGACAACAAATAAGTGTTTGCCGTCTCCTGACATTTTTGATGTTTTCCTAATTTATAACATTAAAGACTGTTAAAACAGATGGGGTTTAATATATTCTCCTGTACAAACACATGGCTGAAGTTGTGTACAATATCAGTGTGTTGGATTATGCATACACTATCAGATTTCACTTCTTCCATTTATTCTAAAGGAGCAATGTTTAACTACTAGCAAGCATTTTTTTGGTAGTCTGTTAACCCTCATAAACAAAATGTCGTGTGCATTGTAGTAAACAAGAATGTAGTATAGCATAATCAGTAATCATCTGTGTAAACACTTTGTTTTATAATTGAATGAATGCAAGAAGATAACTTTGGTCAAGTTGCTAATATTTATTTGGCCATATTTTGTATTAACTGAATTTTAGGAACTTCTCCTTAAACTCAAAATTGTCCAATATGATTAAATGCTTAGTTGAAATTTTTATAGAAATAAATGATAGTATATCAGTAGGAAAGCCCATATCCCTCCCTGAGAAATAGGAATATGTTAAAAGAGATGTCCAGTTGGCAAAACTGATTTGGTGCAGACTCCATGTGTACCTTTGCACTTTACCATTCTTTTCCACTTTGACTGTTTAAATTAATAGTTTTCCTAACAGCTCACAGAGTCTTGAAATTCGCTGTTCTGAGGCTGCTGTCACACATAAAGGGGAAAAACAGACGTTATGGAAACAGATTCAAACAAATAATCTTTTCAGTTGTGAATATAACAGCATTCCCCTGTATTTTTATGGAAAGTTCCACCCATATAATAGTGTAATTCATAATGTTGGAGAGCTATCAATATATTTAATGATTCTAAGAAACTTGAAGTCAGCAGTGGAACATCAAAGAAGGTGTCTACGCCACCCTGCTGGGATTCATGTTAAAACATGGCATGGATGCCCCCTAATATGAAAATATCAGTGTGTAGATATATACCATAGCTTACTTTGGTTTTGCTTGGGGAAAAGAATAAGTCACTAAACCTTTATGCCATTTTTTAGTTTTACCATGGTAGAACATTTTAAATGACTAGTACTTTCTGAAGGTGATCTGTTGAATTCTATAAATATGAGAGAAATTTTTCTGCTTGGGGTTGAGGGGGACAGAAAATATGGGCTCTGATCCAGCAAGACATAGAAATCACCCGCTAAACTGCTTCTATATTTAGTGTTAATGAGGCACTGAACAGTCAGCATCTATTGAAATAATCAGATCTGTGTAGTCTAAAATATCAATCTAGTCTGCTTTTTCAGAATGATGTGTTCTGGATCAACTTTGTGAAAATTTGGACTATATATAAAATGACTGTTTTCAGCCTGATTTATTTTGCTTAAAAGTGAGGTTTTCAAACAATATGCTATCCTAATTTTAGCAGTTTGACTCTTTTGTGCACTAACAAAAAGAAATGAGCTTTCATTTTGCTTTCTAGCAAAATATATTCCTGTGCAAACATTTGACTTTACAGCATACTTCAAAGTGCTGTCTTGTAATTACAAGTTAAATCTGCATTTGTCTTTGACTTAGCTGTTGAATTATGTGGGGTTATTTATACTTGAATTTTCATTTATTCTAGGTCTCTGTCTACCTAGATGTGCACTTTACTTTGCATTACACTTGTGAAATTTGGTTTCTTTTACAGCAAGAAAGTTTTATCTATATATAAATATTTCTCTTCTTCCAGTATCCTGAAAAATCTGTATCTACAGATATTATTTTCTTACTTAAACCATGATTAAAGAATGTTAAGTAGGAATTTTGCCTGTGTAGTCCAAAGAATCAAAGTTCACAGTTATATTATTCTTGATCTCAAATTGGTTCAGTGAATTAACTTTGAATGCACCAAAATGCTTTTCAGAAGGAGAATACTGGGGGTTATACTTGTAACTTTATTTTCTGATGTACTTTATTTCAAGCTTCTATGGAAATCCTGATTTAAGGAAAGATCTTTTATAAGTTTTACTAAATCCTAACTATAAAGCAATCCAAAAGGAACTGCATTTCATGGGTATGTTGATGACTTTTTTGGGACAAATATTGCTTCAAGGTTGTTTTTTCAGTCACAGGGTTGGCATCTCCTTTAGTCTACCATGCTGGTTAGGGCTGTGTGACCACTTGGGATCAGCACTGACACAATCTCTACCATTGAATTTCCTGCTCTGGGCCGTTGGGCAAGGACTTTCTATCCAACACATTTAAGTGCTTAAGTGTCTTGTTCAATTGTGACTGCAGCATTATGGATGGAACCCAAATCTGTGAAGTGACAGTTGCCTAATTATTGGAAGTAAACTTTGCCATAACAACTTATTCAAGATGTAGTTCATGTTGGAATTTAATTTTGCTTGTGACATTGAGGCCCAGCTTAGCTATCTAGTTATACTTAAGTGTGTTTTAAGATTTGCCACTTCTAAGAAGTGTCCCTCAGCCTGTGGCCCTACAAAATTCCAGTCAGTGTCAGAAAGAAGATTCTTAGGAGCGCAGATTTTGTAACCTTAAGTAACTTTATTTTATCTCTTCTGCTATATTCTGAACAGAAAACCACAACAAACAAAAAAATACAAAAACAGTCAATCCCAATAAATATGCACATATTTAAATCATACATTGGGATTAAAATAGGTCAAGCTCTGAAAGCTTGAATTTTACATTTCCTTCTAACCTTAAAAGTAACATTAATGTTTAAATATTACATGATTGGATACCTATTTAAATTCATGTATGGGAAGCTGAATTTACATTAATTTTCAGATTCTGGATATTTAGGAACACGTAATACTTGCTTTGGATTTTCTTGTGATAGGAAAGGTTTTAATTTTCTTATATGGCTTTTTTTTCTGTTGTGTTTTGAATATTGTCAGCTGTGTAGCCCAATGGATGATTAAAGTTATGCTGTGCTAGTTTTGCTAGGTCTGTGTTTTACCACATTTATACTGAATGTAACTGTACCTTTTGTGTGCAGGAAGGTCTGCTTTGTGTACTCTTTGCACCTTTTATTGTCTTTGTCTGTGGGAAAGTATGTAATTATCAATCCATACATAGCAGAAAGAATATATTAAATCCTAAGCAGTGTAGTTATGATTTTAAAATATTCTGGAAGCTTTTATAGTTTGCTTTGAAAGACAGTATGAAGATTTTTCCCAAATCTTACTCTTTACTTTCAGCTGAGTCCAAAAATGTAACTATTTTTAATTGTTGCATGCAGAACAACAAATCCATAAGCTATAAGCTGACTCAACTGGGGTTTACATTATAGACCACCAGCAAATGTAATTGTATGCTGTACACTTGATGAAAAGTACAATATATATCCTCTCAGTAAGGGTTCTTTATTATAAAAGGGCTAGGTATTGCTTGGGTATTAACTATACTGTACTAAAACCCATAAACACCTTTTTACACATAGAGTGCACACTTCAATGCAACAATCAAATGCTTTTCTATAAATAACAAACTTATGGAAAAAGAGGCCTTTGATTGCTTTCCAAGAATGCACTGAAACCTTAGAGGGACTTTATTTGATTCCAGAAGTTGTGTGCTGGTTCATGTATATCAATATTAAATCTCTCATAATTATTAAAATATATGCTTTTATTTTAGTATTGAACTATGCATGGCTTACAACCTGAATTTATCATACTATGAAAAATTTAAATCTTTTAAGTAGTGTGCTACATATTTATCATTGTTAATGAACAACAGGTAGGTTTTTTGTGTAAAAGTAATATATCTATTAAACACATGGCTAAAAGTAGTGTCAAATACAGGAGTGAGGGTAGAAGGGGAACTTTTCTCTGGTGATTACTAGAAGTCACTTCTGTGCTGAGCTTTGGATAAAGTGTCAGACTTCCTTCCCACAAAGAATTACTGTGAAAAAAAGCCCATTTTGTTTTATGCCTGGAACAGGTGATGCCTAAATGCTAAGTGCGCATTTGGTTGAATGTTAGATAGGAGCTACCCGTGACATCAATCACTGGATTTCATTGTCAGGCTGAGAAAGCAGCAGTTGTTTTGTCTAAAGGTGGGACTGAATTATGTGTGGCCTGACTGCACGGCAGATGGAACGTGGCTGCCTCTATGTATGAATAGTGTCATGCAGCTATTAACATACATGCTACAGATGGTGGTTTGTAACCAAGTGCATAAAGCTGAGAACTGCAGCACAGGGGTGCAAGCCATGAAAAGCAGTTTGCCTGCTTTGCTCTATCCTGTATATGCTCTTGGTGTTTATATGAATGAATGAATAAAAGGTGGCTAGCAGTGATGTGATTCTTTATAGGAATTCTGACTCATACCCAAATTCTAAAGCTAAACCAAAACAGCGTAATTATTTCTTTAGAGGAGATGTAGGAATCTTTTGCATAGTAAAATATAAAGTATTTATTTATCCTTGAGAACTCACATTTTTGAAAGAGCATCTGTTTTTCATCGAAGATGCATTTTTCCCAAACTATACATCTGGGAAGCTTGAGTCACAAGAAAGTTAGCAACTTGCACAAAATGACAGCTTGCCTTAAATTATGAGTCTTGATTTCGTAGTCTGGTGGTTTGCTCTTGTTAGTCCACCACATTTCTTGCTTCTGGTTTTGCAAAGCATGCAATTGAGAAACAAATTCTATTTTTTTGTCTCATGTCTTTATTAATGGGTACCACTGGCTGGAATAACTAGTTTGACTGGCTGACTTGTGTTTATGGAATCCCATTGACCTCAATGTACTCTTGGTTGCCTACAGGAATACCTGCATGGTTTTCCAACAGCTTTATTTGGAGAATGAAAGAAACATCAGTTTGTATGCCTTATCCTCAGGGAGTACCTTGGAAGGTGTGGGATTTTTGTTTTCCCAGGATTTCTTGTGTCTTTAGTGGGTCAATAGTGAGACAGGCTTTTGGGCTTCTCCAACTGTATAACTTCTTGTGAATGTTTACATTTCCAAATGGCTTCAAGGTAACTATTAGTTTCTTATAGACACTTATAGGCAACCATTTTTAAGATCTAATTGACCAAGGATTCCATAAGAAACAGAATCAAATTATTTTTCATTACAATGATTTCACTCAATTTTTTTTCATTATATGTACTGTGACTTCATTTGCAAAGAGCTGACCGTGGTATTTATTTCAATGCACTAACCCATTCCTATGAGAATTGGGTTTTTAAGGCTTTTGTAACTTCAGCAGCTTTGCTAGGTAACTAAAACTTGTTAAGGTTTTTGAATAGATGCCTCATTTGCAGAGAATTACAGTGGATTATGGTATGACTTGGATCAAATAACTTCCTATGTATCTCTTTCCTCTCTATCTTCCATAGTGAAATTCTAGTCTTCCTCCAACATACAAAAATCATTCAAACTCAACTCTTGACTGGAATTTGTAATTGTTTGTTATAGGAACTCACCTAGAGCCAAAAATCTGTTGACAAGTCTGTGGACTTCCATGGTAAACTTTTTTTCCAAAGGCTGAGCTAATTAAGGAGTGAGCACCTGAATGTTCCTTTAGCACCTAAAGTAATTTGAAGGCTATGGATGTGCTGTATAAGCTATTCATAAAGAGGCAGCTGAGAAAAGCAAGTTTATTGTATTAGGGGTTTTCATTCATTACCGTGAAGAACAATAAAAGAAATGTGAAAATCCAGAAGAAAATTGAAAATTCCTGTTTGATAAGTAGATGTCCAAAATAAGTCTTCATAATCCAGAAGATATATAAGGGAATGGGGGGAAAATATATATGTCTCAAAAGTCTCTGTCTTTAAAATTAAAATAGTGGTTTTACCAAACATACCTGTTTTATAAATAAGTGTAATCATGCATGCACATGATAAAGATTACAAAATTTAGTGTGTCTGCATTTAGCTTTTATATTTGTTTCTAATAATAGCAAAAATTTTTGCTCTTCATGAACAACCATAAACATGATTTGATGCAGTCAAGACAAGGAGAAGCTTTTTGATTTTTTCAGTCTTATGCTACTGTAAATATTTAATCAAGTTTTAAACATTAAAGAAGCACTTGGGCCTTCCTTGTACAGTTTTCCCGGTAGAGTTGTAGATCTTATTAAAATCATTTGTTATGTTGGTCGGACACTTTTAAATGAATCAAGCTTAATAACCTGGCTCTTCACCTCTGAAGGAATGGGTTCAAAGATCTAGCTCAGGTCACAAGGTAAATTAGCTGGGTAGCCCTAGCACAGCCCCTCATGGATGGACAAACTGATTTCTGCTGTTCTTTCCTCAAACCTCCACAAAAAAAAGTAGCATTTTCATCTTTACTGAGTGTAAAAAACCTTTGGGTTTGCAAGTTACAGGCAAGTTACAGACATGCTTTGGCATTAAACATAATTCTGCAATTGTATGTTCTGTCTTAAGGATCCAGGCTTTACACAGGCCGTTTTCTAAGCATAAACACACTTGAAAGTTTTGGAAATCCCTGTAAATAGTTATCCATGCTGTACTCACACTCTGACTTATTCAAATAGAGTTCTGTCTTTACAGTGTACCACAAACCTATTCATTAGTCACATACCAATAACTGTTGTGTTTTACAGAAATTACTTGTTTTTCCAATTAAGCATTTGCCACTGGTTTCTCATAGAGTTGTGATCCCAAACTTTATTAGGGAGTTGTGATGTCAACTTCAATGCAAACTTGATGTCAATAAACACTTATGTTTCTTCTCTTTTTATACTTTTTCTCATAAAAATATCCATATATTATTTGAGAAGTTTTCTGACTCTCTTCTTACCAGTAGGAAAAAAATGATAACTTGAAGCTTTTTTCTTCTCTTGTGATATTGAGAAAGAGTTGAAAGTGCAGTTCTCAGTTGGGAACTAAATGGTAGATACAGGCATTAGGAAAGACTGACATCAGCCAGCTGCACTGGGGAGCAGTTTCTGTTCTTGGTCCACTAAATAAAGCAATGCAACAGCTTCTGAAAATGTTATTTTGAGATAGGTATTAAGGACCATCCTATCCTTTTGGTACTCTTATCCACAGGACTGACTTGTCACCCTGAAACTTAAAATTTTTGTCATCAGAAGGGGAAATTATCTTTGCATATTTGCACATGTGTGCTAAGTGTGAGTTCTTGCCCATAGAGTCTACTGTAATATTTGTTACAAAGTTTTTATTAATTTAAAGTTCTCTTTGTTCTAAAATGGCTGTAAAATAGGCTACAATAAATGTGAATTTGGATGGATTCTTGACCTCAGCACCTGGTCCTAATCTCAGGGGAAAAATCAACTGGAGAAATTGTAGACATTCGTATAAAATTGAACCAATAACGGAAAATTAAAGCTGTAGTATTTTCATTTATGGTTTATTTCTAGATTTGTTTGAAGTTCTTAATTTTATTTAGTTGATATAAAGACTCGTTTTTACTTTTCAACTGTGTAACTCTTGAAAGAATGCAGCAGAAATAATTGGCTTCTATCTTTTCAGTACTGTAAACCACAACAAGGTCTAATAATATTCACAGCTAATAAATAATGCAAGACTGGCAGGCTGTACAACCCTGTTTAACAGCAAAGACTTTAGGAAAGCACACAGAATCTTAAGTTCTTTCATTATTTTTGACATTGATTTGTCATTAAGAAAATATATTAGTTCAGGTTAAATTGATCTGAAACATCCATTAATATAGGTGATAGATTCCTTTTTTTGTTTCATTTCCTTGATATCTCAAATTAAGCAATGCAGAAAAAGCTAATTGTACTGAATATTTTTCTCTGATAAATTTTGTTCTGAAAATAGGACTGGAGATCTATGGTGACAGGTAGATGCAAGTCTGAATTAGGCTTGCTGCTAATAAGGTCGGGTATAGTTGACATCATCCATCTATAAAATGGATTAAACATTACTTACCAAAATGTACCAGAATATATTCACAACTACAGCTAAGGAATGAATGACCCCACAGTGCACAGAGGTGCTTGGGTGGAAGGGAATATTTTTTCTCACCCTTTTTGATAACCCACATAGATGATTTTTTTATACTGTTGCTTATCTCTACACTTCATGCCTGCCAAAACTACTTTGTGTTCTCCACATGGTTGAGAATCTTCAAGTACTCTCATTTTAACAGCCAAAAGCAGTTTTGAAGTTCATAATTTTCCCAGAGCAAATTTCTTATTTCTGTCACTGAACTTCTCTTACGCTGTTTACCTGCTTTGCTCAAAAAAAAAAAAAAATCAAAATAATTATGCAGATCTGAGTTAAAAAACACGCTTAACTCCTTCACAAGACGATGCAAGTCTAATATTTCACATGCTTTGTTTGGTTCTTTCAAAAATACTTATTATTGGTTTGGAGTTTTTTAAATTGTCAAAGCTACAGTAATTTACTTTGCTTCCCACAAGAAGTTGTCTCAAAGAAATGTCACAAAAAGATGAGGCAGTAAATCATAGCAAGTACTGTAAAATTATTTGAATTAGAGTATTATATACAACTATGTCTATATGATATCCAGCATTCATAAAAATGGGTTATATGAAAAAACCCTTTAGAGCTTTTGTATGTAATTAGCCTGTTCTGGGTCCAGTCCTTCAGTGCAAACTAGTTCCTTTTCATTCTATTGAGCTTATTCTGGAAGGCTCTAGAAACAGCAGTGAGAAAAAAAGCACCATATTTACAAATAACTTCCCCTAGAATCTACCACAGTGTCTGTAACATGCAGCTGCATGTTTTGGACTGGGAGGGTGAACTGCTCTGCATGACATTCTGGAGCACATTTAAGCAATTATAAAAGGTCTTTGGAACCACGGGAGGATATTTATACAATGTTAAAAACTGTAGATGTTTTATTGTAATTCTTTAACATCTAGGTGCAAACTTAATGGTTCATATTTCATGTTAGTATTTCAAATTTATCAAACATGGAGATTATCCAGGTATGCCTTTTCAGGTTCCTCATACTTCTGCCAGGCATGCCATGGAAACAGGAACACAGGAAAGTTTTCTGACACTCAGCAGCTACAGTTACAGTAAGAATGAAAGCAGGGCATGATATCCACCAATGCACAGCAACCTGTCAACTTGGGTGCAGATAAATTTTTGTACCAGCAGGACTGTGTATGCATTACTGTCTATGCTTAAGTGTGCTGAACAAGTGGTTTTGATACTGCAAAGGTAGGCAAGGAGAAAGAAAAATTAGTCTGTCAAAATAGTGTATCTGTTCAACTTCTTGTGGCAAAAATATGTGTAATGTGTTGCATTTTTGTTGCTATACAAGGATGCAGGTATTCTTCAAGGTTGACTACACAGATGTTACTGTACCAATGCATAAATTTTTTTGTTAATTTTTTTCCCCCATTTTTGTTAAAGTGGGAAAGAGACCATATATCTTAAGTTTTTTTCTAGATCATGTATAGAGGGTTTCTCTGTGTTGGAGAATGTTTTTTCATGATAATGGGAAATACCTGTGGAAACCATCCATGGCTCTGTAAAAGCTATGGAAAATATTTCCCAACATCAGCAAGCTTTCATAAAGAAGATTTTTCAAGCACACTTTTAAAATTATATAATTAAAATGCATCTCTCCATTCTCTTACCATTTTATTTTAAATCAAAGAATGTCATATTGACAATCCATGATTTTTTTTTAATAATCTACCATTTATAATGACCATGTTTAATTGCTCTAATTTAAAAAGACGCAATCTGATTGCCTGCATGCATATAACAAAAAACGTAATTGTCTTGTGCAAACCACTGAATAGATTTAGGAATCTTCAATAACAAAATTACATTAATAGCATATGCTATTAAAGATGATTGATGGCAAAATTGGAAGCATACTGGTTTTACACCACACAAAAGAGTACGGTGCTTTGAAGATGGTTCTGAGAGTGTCAACAACAGTACAAAGAAGAAAAACAGTGTAATACTCAAAGTCCCACTTGACTGAAAAAATGTATTTGGTAGTGGTGCAGATCAAATTTTATTTTAATTGCTATGACAATATTTCTCTACTTGTTCTGAATATCTGTTGTATATGTGATTACATATTTCAACATATACTGTGCTTAAATCTGTTTAAATACCTATTTTATCTCACAGAAGAAGCTTAACTTGTAGCCAGGTTGCAGAGAAAAACAAAATCTCAATTCCATAGTATTTCTCAATTAATTTAATCTATTTTTAATAACATTTCTTACTGTGAATATATAAGCAAACATGAATTCTGTTAATCAGTTTGCAATATTCTGAACTTTTGACAATTGTTTCTGCATTTAAAAGAAGTCAAAACTAGACAAAAAAGAATGCAAGGCAAGTGATGAAGATCATAACATTCTCAAGTTACTTTGAGAGTAGCTTCTGATTTTATTGGTAGCATGATTGTAATCTGAAGTTCTCCAAAACTCTGATTTTTTTACAGTAGTCACATTTTTAATACCTGCATTATTGTATTTGAAAATATATATATATGTAAAGATTATTATAAAGACATTAATTTAAAATATATCTACCCTATTCCAGTTTTACATTATATTTCTGATTTTTATTTTTTTGATACCTTTTAAAATAGCAGGTATTTTTCCATGTCCTTCTGAGATTTACAGTCCAGGTTTTAAAGAGCATTTGATATTAATCAGTTTTCTATATTTACATGTTTTTCTTTTATATTCATATCTAAAGTAATTCTTGTACAGTATTACAATATGTAAATAGATATTTGCATTTTTTATAAAACAATTAGAATCAGTAATTGTATTTGTACTGGTGGATTCATCCAACAGCACATATCTAGATCTTTCCCTTTTTTTTGGTTGGTTTCTTATGTTATTTAGTGCCTTAAATTCTTATCTAGATAAATTCCTAATTATAATATTTGTTTATTAATCAACTATTTTACATGTAGCACTGAAAAATATTAATAAGTATGATACTCCTTTTTCAGACTCATACTGCTGCTGTGCTTTATTTTAAGACTTTTTCCAGTCACAGTCAAAAAGAACAAGTACTCTTACTTTAGACCCTATGAGTTTTAGTGCTTTATTTTTTCATCTTAAAATGTCCTTACATGATAACTTAAAAAAAAAAACGATTAGAGAAGGTTTGGTTAATATTGTGACAGCACTCATTTTGCATATAGATGATAGATCCTAAAGAGAATTTTCCATCTGTAGTAATTACTGCAGACAAATATTATTTTTGTTTTGTTCAGAAAGTTCTTTTGTACCACAAAATACTTACTGGTGATGTCAGAGCGGCACATAATCCTTTCAAATTACCTGTGGATTTGTAGCTATATTTTAATACCTCATTAAAAGATTTTAAAATATTTTGAAATCAAAGATTTTTCTTTTTCTGGCAAGCAGGTGGAGGGGTACTGCCTGCAGGACCCACTTTGTCAGCATGAAACCAGTCTCATAAATTTTTATTGAAATGAGCTCATTAGTTTTAATTTTTACTGTCTCTTTAGTAATTCAGGGAATAGTTTTCCGTTTTTGAACAGCAACCAATCAATTAATGAAATATATGCATTATTAGATGTGTGAACTGGCCTTTCCAAGGATGGTATTAAGCAAAAAAATATTGTTGCCATTTAGAGTATCGGTTGGGGCATGGTTTCTGTGATTAATGAAGACCCAGAAAACTTTTTGTCTCTGGTTGGCTGTCCCCTTTCCCACCCTGCAAGGTATAAACTATTTTCAGGCCATACTGAGCATCTTCTACCTATAATTAGCATATCTCTGAATGTAGCAGATTCAGTTACCAACTTCGAGGAAATAAACCTTCAGGTGGTGCAGTTCATTAAAAGTGTAACTTTTCTCATACCTGCTCAGTACGCAGCACTTTTCACTGATATGGTGAGAAAAGTACTTGTATAATAGTCACTCGTTGACAACATTTGAAGTGAAAATTGCCAGAGTTCTTGATTCTTTACACATTTCTGTGACTGATCATCATTTCCTTAGAATTCCAGAGACTTGTGTGAATCATGCCTACGGGGTACATATGTTAGACGTTAACGAGAAAATACTTCCCAGAAATCAAATGTAGGATTCTTAAAGCTTTTGAAGTGCACCTACAAGATTGAATGATGAGATCCTTGTAGAACAGAATGAAGAAATAATTCATTTGCGAACTAAAATGTCAGAATTACTTTAGTCATAAAAAAGTACTTATTATTTATCAAACAAAATAACTGTTACTGAATAAATGTAAATCTATTTAAGGTGATGAGTACTATGGAAATGCCTAATCACTAATATACAGAACTAATGTCTGCTGACATGTTCTTTCAGTAATTTATGAAGGTAGAGCTGTCATACCCTATTAAATGCAGCTTGGATAATATATATTTATATATATGTAATGGCTATCAATCAGAAGAATGGCAATATTAGGCATTCATTTAAGTGCATCAGTGAAATGGTCTAATTTTATATGACTGCATATAATTCCTATTGTATGTATCATTGCATTCATCCCAGCCACAGGCAATCATATAAACTCAGTTATAAATACCTTTATTAATTTCTTTGTCACCGTGTTCCAGTCTCCAATTAGTATTTCAGTGGTCTGTCCTATGTTCATATTTAGCATCATTTTTTTGTATACCAGGATTCAGTGTAATGCATTCAGGCTTTTAAACTTTCAACCAGACCATTGAAATTAAAAAAAAAATCCCCTAGTAAAAGATGCATTCATATATGTATGTAAAATTAGATTTTATGATACTGACAATTTGTGTATTATGTTAGACTTTAAAGTAGGTCTGGTCCTTACCCAGGGCTATATTGCTGCCCTTAATCATGCTATGTTGGACTTTTTTCCACAAGTGAACTAATTAAAATCAATACACAAAAGAATTTACCTCATTAGTAAGAGTGGTGGAATAGGGTTCTGCCTTGTTATTCAAGCCTGGGTATTTAACAGACTCATGAGATCTGACTGTGTTGTGCTCCTGGTGCTCTCCAAGCAGTGCTGGGAGAGACAGAAGGGCTGCATTGAGCTCATTTGTCACTACTTACAATAAAACAAGAAAATATGATGTTAAGGATATCACAGTCACTTTAAAATGTACCTTTAAAATCACTTCAAAATGTTTCCTGAATAGTACAAAACTCTTAATACACAGAACTATAAATTTCTTGTTTGAACATTCTTGCATAAGTTTTATGTATGCTTAAGAATGTATTAAGACAAATTGTCAAAGAGAATTTAAATACAAATGCAGTTGAAAACTTAAAAAAAGACCCGTAAATTTGATAAAATGGCACAGTTAAGATTTTCAAAACTTGCCAATCACTTTGGCTATATTTGTATTTGCAAACAGAGTTACGTTAGCCTAAATTTTGGAAAAATTATCAGAATGCAGTTAAAGTCTTTTCAAAAAGTAATCAAGATTTACCAAGTTAAAGGACTTAACTGAAAGTTGAGGTCTAGGGTTTTTAATTTATTTTTTGTTCATTTAGAAAAGATGTCTACTGATCAGGACACACTGCAAAACTGTTGATTTTTCTGTAATGTCACTAATTAGGGTGTCAATGTTCCCAAGTTGTCTGGGAGAATAAAATCTTAAAATATACTGATTATATTTAACAGAAATTCTACTATACTAATATCTTGGAATTTCTAAATTCCAGGGCAGAAAAGATACATCGTTAATCTAAACTTCTGCTTTCATTTTTTTTTTTCAGTGAATTGGGAACCAAGGAAGACTTTGCAATGATTCCCATAGTCTTTCCAAATTTCATTTTTCTTGCATTACTTTAAAAATATTCTACAATATTTGATATTTTTATACTTCAAAAAATTTGTGTAAATGAGGTTATAGATGTTGAGTTTACTGGATATGCCTGGGTTGTGATGTGCTGTTACCTTTCACCTGGAGTAGTCCTTTTTCAGACAGCCAACCCTTCACCAATGAAAACGTGTGATGGTTTTGTTACCCAGGTTAAGGACACAAGTGGAGTGTTTTAGCTCTCTGTCTCCACCATTGATATTCTGAATGGACGCAGAAGAGAAAGTTATTTGAATAGGTGCATAATTGCCATGTGTTCTTCATGTTTAAATCAAAGCTCCAAAAGCAGTTTTGAATCACTTCAATTCATTGCCAACCTATTTTCTTAATGAATAAATTCCATGATCTTTTCTTCTGTTTTTAATATTCTCATGACGAGAAGCATCTGTAGGTTGCTTGCTACTATGAATTGTTAAACTTGGTTAGGTGTCATGGGAATAGTAATTGCTACTAAAAAGTTGGATCAAATTTTAAGGCCAGTGGTAATATCTGGATTTTTCTTTTCTGACCATGCTCAGAAGACTTAAACTAAATTAAGACTAGCAATCCAATATTTATGTTTCTGCAGAAAAGATAAAGTAGCATTGAAATAGTCCCATTTTAATTTCTTAAGCAAAAAACATTAGTGCTTTATTGTGCTGAAGTACTATAGGATTATGTTACAAGTCACAAAGTCATTCCTTTTCCCGAAAGAATTTTGGTTTTCCTAAATGTTTTGTGACAATTCCTTCACTTGTTTCCTTCACAACCTTCCCACACATCTCCCAGATTTCTGCTACAATTAAAAACTCTGTCTGAAAGATTCTTTGAATTCATTGTATAGGTAGATATGCTAAACAACTTTAAATGAATAGTTGTTGCTACCAGAACTCAGGTTAAAAATATTTCCAATGAAAATTAATAATAGAAGATAACGAACAAAAAGGAGTGGGGGGAATTCAAAGCCAAGAAATCTATAAAGTAAGGTAAAATTATCAATATTCATACAAAGATATACAACACTTTTGTCTAATATAATATCTTTAGATCCCAATTCCTATTTCTCCTAAAATAAATGCTGTGTGATGTCATGTGCTAGTGCAAGAGGTAATTAAAGGCCTCCTGTAGTTTCACAATAATTTTCAATAATAATTTTCAAAACTTTTGTTGCTTGATTTTGTCAGTCTTATTTTTTTTATTCCTGTACTCTTACATAAAATTCATGCCAAATTTGTCTGTAAAAGCATTGATGGAAGACTTCTAAACAAGTTCATTCTATTTTGAAACAAGCCAAATTACTCCTGTACTTAATCTTTCCCTTACTCTTCAAAAAAAAAAAAAAGCTGTATTGGTTAAGGTTACGTCCTTGAAGGATTAATGGATTCTCTTTTTTTTTTTTTTTTTTTTTTTTTTTTTTACTTTTACTATTACAGATATTTAAGTAGAGTGTAAATAGTGTAAATGAGCTGATGTTGCTTAGATCAGTATCTCAAGTCACTGAAACTGTCATTTTATACACTTGTAATCTCTAATTCAGAGGGCTCTGAATTTAATGGAGGATATTGAAGGCTTTATTCATCCATTACATTGGAAGTTCAGTAGCAGACTGCTGGTGAATGATCTGCTCCCTACCTGTGATCATCCACTGCCATTGTCTTGTAGACTGCTCTAAACTGCTCAGCTAGATAGGACAGCTGGAGTGTTTATAAAGAGAAACCTGAAACATAAATCAGTTTAGAAGATAGAATTTCTATGAATGTCATAGTCCTTTGAAGAACATAAGTGAAGGCATAACATCAGGCAAGTGGGTGCTGTCTCACATGAAATAAAGGCTGACTTCTGTCTGAGCACTCCAAACCAGGTGAAGATCTTCACAGTGTGGAGGTGAACCTACATGATTTTTGTCTTTAGACCAGCTCACTTTTCCTTTTTTTTTTAACTGTTGAAGAGGGAAGATGTTTAATTTCACTATTTTGAGGAGAACAGGTATTTGTATGATATTGTTAAACTGGTTTCTTCCCATAATTCAGGAGTCTAGAATGTGAGATAAATAAAAGTGTTGCCTGAATTTATTAGGTGAGGCAAATAAGATTTAATGAACTTTTGTCAGGGCCTATCAGGAAGATGAGTTTTTCAAATAATAAAAAGAAGAGTCTCTTACTAGAAATCCTGTACAATGAGGTTTAAGTGGTCTGCGTTATGCAGGAGAGCAAATCTTGTGAAGAAATTTTCTTTCTTAGAAATGTGAGACTTTTTAAATATGTAATGGAGGCAGTGAGAACTCCTTAGAGAGGTGTGACTGAACTCAGCCTGTTTTACTGGAGCACTGATAAGTCTCAGCCTATCCCATTCTTTTAAAGGACCTTAGTATATTTAAACTCTCATGACTATTCTTGTTTCTGGATTTCTACATGTGTCTGCAGGATGTAGTTATTGGGATTATGAGACAGCAGTTTCAAATCTGTTTTCAGTTTCAATAGTAGCTACTGCCTTCAAGGGTCTTCAGAGAATGCCCAGAATTATTGAGCTTATTTCAGCATTTCAGCATTTCTGCATGTCAGCAATTGTCTTGGATTGGGAGACACGATGCAATAATAGTTTTTTTGGCTGACTTATCTTTGAAATATGGCTGGTGTACTGCATGTGTATTCCCTCTACTTGGAAAATATTTCATATACGTGGTACTGTACTAAATCACCCTGGGCTCAGCTATAAAAAACCCCACAAAACAAGTGGTGCCTTTCCCACAGTATCTTTCCTGCACATACACACAGAAAAGAAAAAGTTTTGAACATCTTTGTGACTATAAAACTGTTGAACACTTTAGTGATTGTGGAAAAAACACCAGGAAGGAACAGGCTCATTTCACACCTTTTTAAGCAGATATATGGAAAAGTCATGAGAGATTTGTGAATGTGATCACTGCTGTTTAAAACCGGGGTCATCCCAGGAGAAATGAAGTCTTTAGTATGCCTATTATTTGGTTCACAGGTACATCTCAAATGTTAAGAAAAACATCAACTGTTGGTGCTCTGATCAAAGCAGATTCAAAAACAAGAAATACATATGCTTAAATAGTCTGCAGAGTTGTTTAACTGAATAAATCCAACACAGTTTCATTACATTAAAGACCAGCTGTTAGGCACAGTCAGGATGCCAATATAAAATCAACATATGTAATCTTGGCCAAGTTGGGTTTTTTCCCCATCAAAAAGAATATTTGTGCCAAGAGCATATGCTGCAAAAGGACTAAAGCACAGTCCCATTACCACTGCAGGGTACATAATTACATAAATTTACCTAAATATGGAAAAATTGTAACAAATAGGGGAGACTTGGCAGATATTTTGGTTTCACATTTGGTATTTGGCATAACACAGTGTCCTGTTTAATTCCCATTGCTGCTACTTAGTGTTTCCTTTAATTGTGGAGCACATGGCAGCTCTTATTCTATTTAATTTTCTCATAGCTGCTCTCACATTTTGGCTACAACCACATTACATGAAAAAGCACGTAAGTATAGATTATACTGTACTACAGCCTGAGGGTATAGCATATAAAAATAGTAATTTCTCAAGCATAAAAGCTTCTTGAATATAGAAGTTAAACACTATTTTAGAAAACAAGTACAAGACACAATGCATTTGTATGCACGTATTGAAAAGTTTTAGTGTCCCAGAGTGGTAGAGGGAAGAAAGAAGGAAGAAGATCTATTCCAAACCTCAGCTAGTAGCTTTTGGTCTATTTGGCATCCTTATGCATTTGCAGTCTGGGCACTGACACTGCTTTCCTTCTCTATAACAAATCCCTTATTCCTGTTACGCACTACATATGGCTTCCGTGTTAAGGAAAATCCTAAAATGTCTTAAGATTTTCAGTGGCCCTGAGGATAGGTTCAGGGATCTGGTATACATTTAAAGCAGAAAATTAAATGTGAGGATCGGTACTATGGGAGTTTAAAACATGCATTGTTACCAAGTGAGTTGTTTGTTTTGTCTGAAAGGACTACTCTATAGATCTATTTTGTGTGTTGCATTAAGCGTGTTTTTATTTTTCTCCCAAAGTTCACAGAGGTCTTATAAACATTGCATCTTAGTGTTTGATACACAAATAGTCTCGGGCCAAGTGGTTACCTCACTTTATTATTTTTCTTCTTTTATCTCCATATGCATCTCTGGGCAATCTGAGTGTAAAATTGTGGATGGGGATGGGGACATAGATGGGGATATATTGTGGGGCTATAGAATGAGAGCCTTTATTCTCAGCTGTGGGGCTTTGGGAGTCCTATTGCTGTGTTACCATTTTACTGATGTGCTCAGTAGCACAGAATCTGTTTTTAGAGTAATTTGGGAACAATTTCTTGCCATTTCAGTTACATGGAAATGTTGTTGTGAATGATCTTCCGGCTTGTATGGATGATACTACTAGCGCCAAAGAAATTGAGTAATAGTTTGTTAATAACATTCAAAATAGGCTGCATTGCAGCTTTGGGGTAGTTTGTTCTTGCATTTTTAATTATTGTTTTTCTTCAAATTATAGTGCTTCATTAATGCACTCTTGCATTGCAAAGTAACAGAAAGCCGTAGAATAGAAAATGTTGCATGCATTTTAAGCTGTGTTTCAACCAACCTGAGCAAAAATTGATAGATCTCTGCAACAGTTTCATGCATTAGACTCTCTTTACTAACCCATGAGAACTGCAAGAGGTTGTAGTGTTATATTATTGCACTGCTCCTGAAATTAATGTCCAGTGGGCCCATCTTATACAATACCTTGAAAGAATGAATGTAAAATGAGGATTATAATTGAATAATTATGACATCTGTTACTCCAGCACCTCTTAGTGGGAAATTAACCGAGTAAATCGCAGGTTCAAAGATGTGTTAACAATTCCATAGCAAATACAGCCGAAATATGTGGTGGGGGAAGGGTAATGGGGATGAAATTGAGCTCTCAGATAATCATTTGACATACAGGTAATTGAGCAGCTATCCAGTGGACTAATGAACACTTGCAAGGTATTATATTTATTGCTATGTCAGATTTTTAATTTTTTTTGGTGGAATTTCTCTTCTTTTGATGGCTATTCAGAATCTGCATTCACAAATTAATAAGGATAATTGGGAAATAAAGAAATTATTTTAAATTGTAAAATAATTCTCAAATGTCATATCACAATACTGATAAATGGAAAAATAATCTTGAACATTTCATCCTAGAAATAGTTATTATACAGTTGCATAAGCAATCACCTTAACTCCGAAGTGGCTTATCAATGTGGAGTTCTTGTGTGTTAAAAAATTACCAGTCAAGGTCCCTGTGTAATGTGGCAACTTAATCCATGAAGAGCAAAATTGTTTTATTTCTTTGCTATTTTTCTCTGAATAATTTGTAGTCATTTTTATGGTTTTAATTGGAGAATATCTGTATACATTTTCAGAATGTAAGAATGGCTATCAGAAATATGAAGGAATATGTAATCTGTGAAAAAACAGTAAACCTCATTAAGAAAGGTTATTGCACCTATAGCTTCTTCTCTCAGTGCTCATTGATTAGAGATTAAACATTATCCTTTGTGCTATTCAGATTGGGATTTTTAATTAGGATGTCATTATTACACAGATATACTAAATGCTAAATTGATTTTTGAGACCTTTTGAAATAATGGCACTACTTCTGCAAAATGAAAATCATAATAGATTATTGACTTATACTTGGCTTTTGGTTCAAGGGCACATCTCCAATGTCAACATTTTCAATATTTTTAGTTTCATGCAAAGAGACACTCATAATTAGGCTTATATTAAAAGTTTGTGCCTATTGACTCATATTTTATTAATGACAATACTATAGCATTGATTGTCCTTGATTTATAATAGGAAGCAATGATGCCTGTTGCTGACGTGTAAACACAACATAAATTTTCAACTTGATTATTTTATTGAAGAATTTGTATTCATGCAAGAAGTATCATAAGAGCTATTGGCATTTTAAAGCAGATATTCCCTTCTGTTGGAAGTTGGGTTTAGATGAAGTTCTTTTTTTCTGTACAGAATATATCAGGTACTTGTGTTTTATAATAGATCCTGAAAGAAACTTTCAGGATAGACCTTCAGAACAGAAACAGCATTTCAAAGCAGGCAAATACTAATACTTTCGTGTATTAGTGCCCATTTACTTAAATTTGGTCCAAATGTAGTTAAATTCTACTTTCTTTATCAGACCCATTCAGCCTTTGTTTTTTCATAGACTTTGAAACAAACTCGCCTGTCTTGCTGAAATCTTTTAAAATCTAACTTTCATGATAGCTTTTGTTTGTAGATAGACTTGACATACACTATTTGCCAAGCATTTCCAAATCAAATTGAAGAGCTGGTGTTGACAAATTTATGTGTTAAGACTGGAAATTCTCAGAATAGGGAGTGTATTTCCTAGTAATTTGTAGTAGTTGTTGGTGCATTTTTTGTTTCAAGACAAGGAGAAAAATCTCCCTGTAGCCAAGGCTATCCAATATTTGTCTTGAAAGGGATAATTTTGCTGTGAGGTGGGACATGTCCATAAACTCCATAGCTATTCAAATAAGTCAGTATAATATCCAGTTTAATATCCAGTAATAATATCCACTATTAATCCAGGGAAACCTTGTTGCCCTACTTGCTCTTCTTGAAAAGTGGTGTTTGTTCTCTTAGAGACAGGCATGAGGAAACACAGTTATCAGTTACCATTCCATGTAAAGTAGCCTTCTGCATATAAATTTTGTTGTTGCCACAGTCTTAAATCTCTGCTTAGTTGGAATTCCTTGTATGTGGTCAACATCTCACATATTCAAGAGCAGGAATCATTCCTCCTACAACTAAGAAGAATATTCAGTGCCTTGAAAATCTGAAGAAATAGTTTCCTTCAGATTATACAATTTATGTCTCTTCTTTTTTGGCATAATAAATCTTCATGCACTACCTATCTGCTTCATATTTATAGATTGATTCAATGATCTTAAAGGCCTTTTCCAACCTAATTCTATGATTCTGTATATGTAGTGTCTAAAATATAAGTTCAGATCTAGAGACAACTGAAAGTATGTACAACGGTGTTAATGTGAGAAACTACACATTGCTTCTTACTAATGCAGAAGATGTATTCTATATCCCTCGTTTTAATTACAGTGCACTAAAGTAAAATAGTAGTCTAGAAAGCATTGGAAAGTTGTCTTTTTATGAAACACTTAGCAAAAAGCATAATTTTTACTGGTAGCCATTTAATGTGCAATGTCGTTCTCATGATTCAAGTGCCAACAAATGTAGGATGTGCATTGTAGAAGGATTTATGATAACTTTAAGTGTAGTGGCTAAGTATTCTTGAATAAAGCTATTTATTGTGGGATGGATTAAATTTGGTTTAAACAGAGGACTTTTGGTAAAGTTGCCTATTTATTCTTTTACAACTCTCGTGTCTCTAAGCAATTTCATCATTTATTCATCCTGAAAACAGTTCTTTGCAAGTTTGTCAATACATCTCCCTATTTGGTAATGGGAACTGATGTGACTGCAAGAAGCAAAAATGGAAAAGATCCTAAAATACCGCAATCATAAACTAAAGGAAGGACACTGTTTCCACTTCTGTCTTTTAATCTCTGACCATATTTTTATAAAAGAAAATTGGCATGTTCCTTGGTTGTGACAGCATAATCTTTGCAGTACCATTATCTCTGATCTTCATCCCAAATGACCAACAAGTCTGGGACTATCCCACAGCAGGGAAATTTCTTGAAATAAGAATCATGGAGTCAATTAATTTGTTGACAAATACCTATATTGCCTTTCTTCAAATGAAATCAATTTCTTCAGGTTCATAACTACACGTAATTTGGAGAGAGGATTCTATTTTTTCTAGTTCTAGAAGAGGATTGCCTGAGAAAATAGTGTATTTTAAAGCAGACAAATATTCAAACGTCTTTCTATCACCATTATTAATTTATTATATTTTAATAATGTGAAATTACACAAAATAAGTCTATCTCAATATAGATAGATATATCTATATGAGATACAGGGTTTTTTCAAAAGAAGTATGTGCAGTATGACATTGTAATACAATTCTGAAGAATTTAGCAACAATGTGCAGCATGTTTATAACTTTTACGTTTTTATAATTTTGTTGTGCAGATATGATATTACAGAATGGGAGAGCAGTGATACCACTGTCAATGTATTTTTCCACTTTGTATATGGCAGCTTCAAACAAAGATAAGACAGCTTTTTTAGAAGGTTCTGAAGGCAAAACTTATGTAGTTCTGTACTGGATGATAGAACTCACGTTTAAAAGATATACACAGGGTGGAGAATAACATAATTCACAAAACATTTGAAATGACATCACTAATAATAGAAATTAAGGGATGCAATAATTCTTCGCATGCTGTAAATCTAATCATGCATACATACAGTAAAAACTTCCTGAATAATATATCAGATTTATTCAGAGTAATATTATGTTATTGCATTTTACAAGGATGCCTTGGCAGAACAGACCAACTGTTAGAACATTTCAACTATTCTACAGGAGCAAAAAAATTTGGAAGACCCAAATCAAACAAAACCTTCCATGGTTGAGTCTGCAATTTTATAATTGTTGAGATTTGAAGATGGAGGTGCAACTTCATAGAGAATTGCAAGACATTGTTGGTATACTGAAAGGCTTTGTGGAAACATTTCATTAGTTATTATTAAACCCCGCCTTTTTTCTCAACTTTTTCATTAATTTAAGCATTTCTTAGCAACTGTAGTTCAATGAATACAGTGACAGAAAATAATTCACAACTTTTATCAAGGAACACACAAAAGAATATTTATTCTTTCAAATACAGATTGAGATGCACCACCTTTAGCTGAACAAGTACATAAGTGTAAGTACTGGGGTGTTTGCTACTATGTTTTTTCATTTTACTACATTGGATGAGTGCTACACATGTGAATGCAAAGGCCAGAGATGAGAATATGAATGACAAGTTCACGTTGAGATTTTCTGACGTAACAGGCGTGAAATATTGTGTTAAGATTTGTTTTTTAGAAAGTCGTGACAGATAATTTTAGGAATTTGGGGATGGACAGAGGAGTTGTTGGAACCCTCCAAAAACCGTACCACTGTAGGAGTCCTATATACGTATCTAATTTGCTGAGATTTACCTTGTTTGGAGTATTTTTATAGGCAAATAAATAGGTGAGGGAAAGCATTATTATTGCATTGCATATTATAGCTATATTTATATATTATTATATATTTGCATTATTGCAAATTAAGATAGGTCAAATTTTGAAATATGGCAAGGCACCCACAAGACTGAAAATAAGTCTAATTATGCAATTTATGGGGAAGTATAGGCAAACCATGTGAGGAATATCAGGAAAAAGGTTATGCTCAAGCTACCAAATAGCTTAAAGATTAATGCATTCTCTTGTCACTGTCAGCTCTCTAAAGTATTCTACCTAAAATAAGAGGGGGTTTTAACAAAAAAACTCCTTTGAACATTCTAATAATATTTTTAGCTAGCATTTTTTGTTCCCAGGAGACACATTGGTACAGACCCAAAATATATTTTTATATATGACTTTTGCCTATGGGCTTTGCTAGCAATCATGTCTACTTCAGTTTTCTTAAATAGTTCTGTTCATACCCACACAAAATAGTTTCTCAATGTCTGTCTTAGTGGCAGTTTGTAGGCACTTAGTGGGAGTTAAATATCAAAATACTTGTATGCCATCTAGCAAAGTCTTAAAATCTTTAACAGGACCTCAAAAGGAAAATGGAGCCTCCCTTTGAGACATTTTTTTTTTAACAGATAGAAAGTTAATTTTTCTCCTCATATTGAAAAGAGTGAAATTCAAAGGAAGGGGGAGGGGGATAAAACTGCAGAAGTTGTAATTTAGTGAAAGAAGGATATATCACATTTTTGTTCCCATAAGCCTTTAGTAGCACATTTCTGCATTGTGCTGTATATTGATATAAGGTGCTTTGTATCAACATACCTGCAAGATGGGACTCTTAATTAATTTGAAGTAAGATACTTACTATGGGGACAGTCTGTAAAGAACCTATGATTAAAGAAAAGTGTAAAATACAAATTCATATATTGGTGATGATATAAGAAAATGTTCAGGAAGTCAATTTTGCTAAAACTGGTTTTAAGTACTCAGAACAGGAAACCATTTAGCATGGACGTTAGATCTTTCTAATGACTGTCTAACTGGAAACAGGCTATCTTAATTCTCAGCCCCAAGCAAGTACAAATGACCCTGCTTCCAGACTTCATTGCAATATTTATTGCGATTTGAATGGAAGACTTTTGACACCGCAGTCATAAAAATTACAGGGGACTACTTATCTGTGTTTGATACGAGACAGAGCATGGACCTGGAAGCTCCAGTCTCCAGCAGGCTTTACCATTACTATTTAATGGTCTTGATGGCCAAAGACCAGTTCAAAAAGTAGTGGTGCTCCAGTACATTTCCTTCAAATATATAATTTTTCCTCTCTTCTGAGGAAAACTGTATATATACTGTTCCTATTGATGGCAAGAGACACAAATCTAAGCATAACTAAGCAGGCAGTGGGTACCAATCATGATTTCACTTTAAAAACTTTTCTGTAATACTTATTACATGATTTGTTATTTAGTCCTACAAAACATTACTAAGTAATGCAACAAGTTCTAAAAAAACAGAATTACAATAGTTCTTTTATTACCTTTAGAGGTTGCTAAATTTGCACTATCTTTAGACATGACCATAATAGTTTCTCTTGTATTAACACTTTTCTCAGGTAGCTTGTCTACAGTTCCATATGTACTGAAAATTCTGAAAGATTTTTACAAAGTAAATAGATTTATTAAATGTTCATAGGAATATTTTCATGAGTTAACATTTTTCGTATTTATAAGTGCATTCCAAATCTTTCATGAAGTAATGTATAAAATGAAGACATTGTACTTTATTATACTTGCCAGTCCTGATCATTAATTCAAGTGATGATATTGTGTTAAAATTCACTTATATGAGAATTAGGACAACTCAGTGTCCTAAACTGTAAAATTTAAACTTTAAAATAAGTTACTTGTTTTGACCTATTGCATATCCTATTTCAAGCCGTGTTTACTCTAAGAACAGAGGTGGTATCTGCTCAACATTCTACAAGCATCAGTGTTTCAAATCTCAAAAAGAGGAAGGCTGCTCTAAGCAGTCTGTTGTCTGCTGCTTTAGGCCATACCTTTGGGCTAGCTAGGACTAATTGTCATATTGCCCCTCAAATCACAAGGCTGTGGGTTGGTAGACTTTCTTGAGGAAAGTGTGTGGGGAAATATCTTCTTTGAACTTGATCAAAATCAGCAAATCTTTAATGAACTATGATGTAAGCAGTCAGAAAACCCCAAACATGATGATGGAAATAAATTGATTAGATTTCTTTTTGTTTTGTTTTCTCTCATATTCTCCTACATCTCTCCAATACTCCATGTCTTTCAGATAGAGTTTTAGAAGATATTCTTTATAAGTAAGGGGCCATTAATGTTCAACATGGGTTAATCAGGGACTTGTCACTCAATCAGTTGTGGAGAATGTTTTGTTTAAGTGCCCAAACCCTAAAAGCCATACACGTGCTATTCATGTATGAATTGAAATTAATGTTTTTCATTATTGAGATGGTCTGTATTAATAACTGCAAACTCAGCCATGAGCAGATGTGATCAATTTCTAGTTTAAGGCTGTAAGTAAGGAGAATCTGCTCCATATATACATAGGACAATAAATATTTATTCCCTTGTACAAATAGCAGAGCTAGAGCGCTATGACTTCTGGGGTGGTGAGGTTAAAAGTTTAAAGTTAAATTTTTTGAATGTGTCATGTCATGAAGTTTGGAATTGGTGTTTGACATTGATCTGTCTCAGGTTTATGCAAACATATCTCATGCTGATCAATTACACAGTAACTGTATTTAGGTAACTGAACAATGGAAAGCAAATTATTTCATAGTTCATCTCTGAAGGGAATCCCTTGCTGTTTGTTTAGTCAAATTCCTGAGTTAAGTCTCATCTTAAAAACAAGTTAGCTAGGCAGTTGATATTATGTAAACTAGGTCTAGTCTCTATTCCATAAGCATCTTTGGAAACTTGTTATGCTTCATTTATACTCTGAATTTGATGTTTACATATCCCAAATGTGCTGTTTTGCTGTTTCTGATTTTTAAAGCTACCACAAATGGCATAACCTTACTCACCAAGTATTTTATTTAGTCACTAAAGCTGAATTTTATTTCTGAATAGAAGCTCTTCTGTAGTGTTTTCTTTTAACAGATCTCAGACTGCTCTACAAAGCAAAGTACATATTCTTCCTCCTTCCATGTGGAGCAACTGAAGGGAGAGGAAGTGGTATTAAAGGAATGTGGGAGTAGAGCTGAGATCTAATTAATTCACATAGTTAAATTAGGAACTTTGAAATACTGTAGGAAGTTTAATTAGTGACAAGAAATGCTCTTTAAAATAGGCATAAACAAGGTAAGAGTTTCAACCAAGTTAAACATGCTTGAAATGCTTTTGATAGACCCAATGCATGGCATCAATTGTAGGTAAGATCTGGAATTTTTGACATTTAAATAAAGAGCCTAAGTTAGTGTAATTTAGTAGGAAATGGGGTCACATAGTATTCAAAGTAACGAATCATGTTCTTCAGAAATAGGTAGTGAAGTTAACAATGTAGTTTTCCTTGAAATAAATCCACTAATTTGGTTGGAGTGAGATTTTAAATATTAATATTCAGATTGTTTTGGAATGGCCTGCTCATTGTTTTCCTTTCCTCTAATGTCTTGGAGAAGCATTCAAGAATTTGTCACTAATATTTCATCAAGTTAATTGTCAATTAATGTCCACATTTTATCACGTTGACCATGTCTGTTATTACAGTCAGTAACAGGGCTGTTATATTTACTTGCTCTAACATTATATTTACTTGCTCTAAGATGCCTTTTACTTAATTGGTCAGTAGGATTAAAAACATTCTGATGTTGTGAATGCATTTAATAGCCTCACACCTCACTTCCCATAAAGCTGTATTTCTATTCCTGTTCTGCATCCTTTTAAAGCACTCACCCAGCAGTTTACTGATGTAACCAATTAGACTACAAAAGAGGTGAGATTTCAGAAGCTGTTTCAGAATTACTGGCCCCTTTCAGATCTACAGCAAAGGAAGCTTATTTACAATTTTTATTATTATTACTTTTAAATGTTGTTTAAAAGTTTAGTTAAAATAAATTTCATTTGCAGTAATTTATTTCAAGATGAGAGTTTAAGTGGAACTCAGGATTCGTGTAGATGTTTTGCCAAGACTTTCTGAAAATTGAATTTCATTCAAACTAGCATTTGTTTTAAAGCACTAAATAAATATATAAATTCTCTCATTAATATCTTCTATCTAGGAAGATACTTTGTTGATTAAATAATCAGGATGACACACCTAGGCTAGGATTATTTAATTCCAGTGATAATTTCATGTTTTCCCTTCATAACATTGATTACTGATTATCAACTTTTGAAGTAAATGCACGCCACTTAAGTAAAAATCCTTCAGTTCATCTTTAAGCTATATCATATTTATAAATGTGAGTAGGTAGCAGAATCCAATGTCACCCCTAACGAGTGAGTGAGGAAACTCCATTCCCTAAAAGCTGCAGTTTCTTCTTTCTAGGCTTTGTGTTTGTAAGAGATTTTGCCTTTGGTTAGTTCAGTCTCTTTCTTCAGTTTTAGTGGCAAAGTGCTGTTTCCTAGGATGGGCATTACAGCTCTGCTTAGAACAAGGGGCAGGACAAGACCATCACTGTGCTGAGAATCCTTGGACCTTTCCTTAGGTGCATTTATCATTAAATTGTCTAACTGTCCAAATAAATTAGACTTTCTCAGAGAGTTGAGGTCTATTTTTAGTAATATATTTCCCTCCAAACTTTGCTGTACACAGCTCTCAGGTATATTTCAGTTTTGCAATAAAAGACCCTTTCTTTGCTAAACCAGGAAAAAAGTCTGGGAAAAGTATCTCATACATACAAATACCAGTAGAAATTGTTTAATAGCCATGTTTTCCCCTTGTTGCTTGTGTTAAAAATAAATCCTTAGTATTAATTACATTTAAGCTGACTCTAGTATTATATTCCAGCAGAATTTAAAGGACTAACAGGAATGAAGACCTTTTTTAATAGCCTGGGAAAGTCAAGGAACTGCAGGTGATCGAGTGATCATATTTCACCAATTCATTGAAAACTATTGAATATTGTACTATGAAGAAAATTGTTTTCTCTGAAGAGAATTTTGAATGAAATATGAACATTCAATCTTGTGTGCAAACAAATGAACCTGAGATACCTTGTTATGTAATCCACCTTCTTAACCTTCTGTTATTTACAGAAGGTCATTGATTCACAAGGGGGATAAAATCAGGTGGTTTCATGCTGCAACAGGCTGTTTATTTGTTTAATTTTAACTGTCAAACCCAATAAAAAATTTATAAAGTTTCATTAATAGAAGTAGGCCATAAAAGGTACCTTGTTATAGTCAGATGTTCAAAAAGATGCTGATTTCTAAGCACACATCTGCCTGTCCTGCTGTGCCTGCAGCAGTTCTTATCACCCATGCAGCATTTTGGCAGAATGTTCAATATCAAAGGCATCCTTGTAGTTTAGTTTTCAATAACTGACATTAAGTTAATTACAAATTTTGTTTTCAGCAAGATTAAAACTGGAATTTTAGTAATAACTTTCTGTGGAGCTTTCAGAATAAACTACAGGCAGAATTACTTTAATTGATTATATGTTTTGTTTCTAATCATTATCAAGTATGTGTTATATCCAGACACTACTTCATCTTTGCCTTGGCTTCTCTGTGGTCCTGCTCTATGTGCTGCATTGATATCATGTACTTTTCTTTCAGAAATGCAGAGTAAATCTTAAAAGGGCTACAGTGAAAACAATTGGAAACTTAGCAAGAATGTTGAAGACGTGTTTGTAAAAGATGCTGGTTTGGGTGAGTAAAGATGTCCAACACTTTTCTGATGTGTAAGAGGACTCTTACCTGTCTCCCATCTGCAGAATTGTCTCCTTTGGTGAGCTGGCTCTAAATGTAGCCATATTTTCAATGTCCATGCTTATAACAGAATGTTCTCTGTCTATTCTCCATGTCTACCCTTCTTCTGCTGCACCTTCTACCAAATACACTTGTGTGAGGTACAATAACACTTCAGCTGTTAATTTAACTGAAGTTCTGCATTGACAAAAATTGCCATTTGATGGGCTGATGCTGTAAAGAGTCTCTTTGCTTACTCCCAATTTAGGAAGTGTGCATTAAAAGTTACCCTGACTGATTCTAAGAATTTGGGCTGTGTTTTATATAGTTTATTGTTGTTGTGAGTGTTTGGGACTTTTCTGACTGGTAGGTTTTTTCACTTCTCTCATTTGGCACAGAGCAGTGTTCAGACAGGATGTTGTGCCTGGATGATATAGATTATTATCCTTGTGCTCTAGATTAGTAAAGCAGTGCTATATTGAGAGTTTTAAGAAGGTATTTTCCACTGTGTAAAACACATCATATTTTCCCCATGTGATCTCCATCAATATTTCTATCATTTTGTATTATTCCATCTGTTGTCAGGTTTTGGTGTCTCTAAGTCTGTGTTTAGAAGGTGTCGATCAAAGTATTCAGGCAGGAACAAAAGCAGAGAGTTTATTGCTTTTTTTTGGCAACTAATACCAATTAAGATCATCACAACAATATTGTACACCCTTCACACATATTTTTAAACCTGTGAATAACTTCACATTGTCTTAAGCCATATGTACACAACTGAATATTGTGTCTGTACAATACATCACCATGGTAAAGAGCCTACTCTCCAAGAGAATTTTTTTCTTAAGTTAGGTCATAAGCCAACAGTGTGGTGTTTCAAAAAGTGCCAAATACGAAAAATAATTGTCATCTCTGATGTGATAGTTAAGGTCTGCCATGAAGCAGAAACCTGTAAGTAGTGATTCAGTTTCATCTTTTCACTCTCCAAACAGCCTCTGTTTCTAGTGGCAGATTTAATGGTATGATTTACAGCTCTAAAAGACCTTTATCAGGGCCAGAAAAATGACAAACAATAAATATATGGAGCATTATGTTAACAACCACCACACAATACATTGTCAGTTACAGCTTGATAGTGATACATTTTAATTTTGTCTTTCATAAAAAATCTTGGCATGTATGCCTTATTTGAACACAGGCTTGGAAGTCAAGTGTGTCATCCAACCATGCAGTTTATCACCCTCTATATTTTTTGTCCTTTTCACTTAATGTCATCTCTATGGTAACAGGCATCGCCCTGGAAATAATTTTCAAAACAACTTATTTGTTTGAGGGGGCCTGACTGAAGTTCAAAGATGTTTGGTTTAGAAGAGCAACTTTAGTTTATGTTTAATAATAATTCTGAAGAGTTTCATGTAAACAGCACCAGACTGGATACAGAGAGATTAGGAAGATATCCTTTTACCAGACAAGGCCTGTACCAAGTTGTGCTTTTGGTGCATAAATGATAATTGTCTGCTTGGGGAATTACAGTGCTTGTGTGGGAAAGGGCTGGGAGCCTCAGGTGCTGCTGGGAATTTGGGATTCCTCTGCTCCCACAGCAGACAGCAAACATCTGACACACACCCAGGGCTGTGGCAACCTGGGGCCAACTCTGGGACATTGTACCAGCAGCTGTTTGGGAGAGGAGATCTTTGCAGGCGCAGGGTTCCAGCTCATAGGAGCCACCACTGAGCCTTGTGCATAGCTACACTTTGTAGGAAAAAAGAATTTCATGAACTGTTCCATGCCCCAGATTGAGGTGGGATAAGGGTGAAGAGACCTCATGTTTTCAGATACCTTCCTTCCTAAAAACTGCCTATTTGTAATAGGATTCTAAGGAATTTTTAAGGACAGAAGAAATAGGCTCTTACCTAAGGACTCTGCTTTATTTCTCATTTTCTTCAGTGTACCACTGTGAAGCAAAGTGAAATACAAATATAAAGGTTGGATGGGTTATTGTGAGGTTTTTTTGTTGACTGAAAAGGTAATTTTGCTAGTGTATAGCTCTTGGTTTATACTATACCCCAACTCTAAAAATAGAAATATATGTGAATTTTAGTAGAATTCTCCAAAACAACAGATGACTGATTATATTGGGTTTTGTTGCTGGTTTATTAAACATTTAGTTTCTTTAATGTAAATTACAGTTTCCTCTCAGACTTTTCTAAATTGCGTGATGAGTTTAGTTGCATATATTATTCTTACTAGTTCAAGGGCCAGGCTAATTTATTTGTAAAACCTCTTCAGAAAAGGAAATTCCATCTTAAGCATATAGGGAGGCTTTCTGTTTGCTTCAAATAGAGTGTTGGTGAGTATATAATGGATTTGCTTTATGTTTAATGGTTATGGAAGGGTCTTATTTTTTTAAAATCCTATTTCTTTCACTGTGATCTTTTGTATCTAACAACACAGACCAATGTGAGCAATGTTTGCCATCTGCCATTTAACACTGAAGTCTTGTAAAGTATCAGATGTGTATAATCATATTTATGAGTATCTGAAGTAACTACAGATTTGCCCTCACACTCCTAAATGTTACTTTAAGAGAAATTTTTAAAGATTCTAAGAAATTAAATGCCAATTTCACTATAGATAGCTATAGGCTTTAACGAATAATTAAATGAAAATTTCAATAACATAACAGAATCCCCACACACACTTTTTTCCTTGGTGTTCTGCTCTGGAAAAGGTGCAAGAGAAATCTGGTCTTCAAAGCTCATTGTGAGTGATACTGGAGCCTGTAATTCCCCTTCCAGTGCCCAGCCCAGGTCAGTGCTCACACACATTTCCATTTCTTAGCACCTGGTAAAGGGAACTTTCCTTCAAACCATACAGCACGTGAATTCAGGAAAAGCGCAGATGAAAGAAATTATAGCAACTTTCCACTTCATCTGGGTTGATGCAGTTACCACGAGGAGCTTGCTGTGGAGAGCAGTTGCAAGGGGATTATATGGAAAATGGACTAGTGAAAGATATGGGATAAAAAGCAACCCCAAGGGAAGACCTCCTTTTTGGTATTTTGCCATTGCATTAACTAATGGAGTTTAGTGGTTTCCTTCCATCACCGTAAACAGACACACACTCATAAACACACATGGATATTCAGACTTCTAAAGGAGGGGGAGGAGAGTGAGTTTTCTTCGCAATAATTCCAAGCATATGGAAAAAAAATATTGTTTGTTATAGCTCATGGGCTTATGATATTTAAATTAAAATAGATTTTCCTAAATAAAAATAGTCTTTATGACATGTGGCTATTAAAATGGTGCCATTCTGTTTCTCGGCATTGTTAAAAAGTAATGTTTTTAAATGTTTCATACCACCTTGAATTTTTGGCTGGCTTTCAACAGCATTGAAACATGCCATTCAGAAATTAAAGGAAAAAAGAAAGAAATAAAAAATTAAAGGCAACAGAGGTAATAGGGTATCTCCATGGCCCAATTACAGCTTCTCAGTATTCCCACTTTGAGGATTTTTCTTCTTGCTTTATAATTACTTAGAAGCATAAAAATTTTAACTCAGTATTTAAAAAACAAACAAACAAACAAAAACCAACAAAGAAAAGTTTGTTGTGAAATGATGGCAGGGAATTTTCTCAGTGATGTCAACTCTCGTTAAAACTGAGCAGATTGTTTCCACAGCAAACATCCAACAAAGCAGAAATCCAGGTGCTTTCCTACTTCCCACACACATCTACTTTTTAAATGCAAAGAATGATTTTATATTCTCTTGAAAAATTAGTTATTTATTTTGACTAATTGAAGAACACCTCCATTCTTGATGAAAATTTATCATATGTTCACCTCTCAAATTATAATCCATACCTGGACTCACCTGGTTTGCAGCACAATATTCTAAATCACCTGAAAACTGATGAGGTGACCTAAGGCTTTGCATTACAGTGGAGGCTTTTTGGATCATACAAAAGCTATGGAACAAACCTCAGAGACAGAGGCAAGTTTTTCAAGCAGATGTAAGTTCAGGTAGAAGGACAGACTGATCTGTTGGCCAAATAGAGCCTTTGGAAAAGTTCTTTGACCTGGCAGGAAAGGTGGTAGAATTCTCAGGCACAGATTTGGTGGGCATATTGGCCCATATAAAATCTAATGTGCATTCAGATGGATTTATAGCAAAGTTTTATACTGCACCTGCCTTTCTGGTTCTTCAATGTGGGAAACTGTTTTAAGGGCTTAAAACAGGTTGGTCTTCAAAGCTAATTTAGCATGCTGCCCTGAGCATTGTAATTAGAGTTTGGGACAGACAAGTGATTTGGAATACTAATCCCAAAAACGCCTCAGGCAAAATTTATTGAGTCTTTGATATATTGTTGAAGTGTGAGTGCAAAGAGATCTGCTCAATTTTGTAATGGCAGAACCTGATGGTGAATTGGCGAGACAAAAGGCGCTGCAGCCAAACTGTGCCGGTGTCGTGGTTTGCAGGGGAGCTGGGACGTGGCTGTGCTGAAGAGCTGAGCTCTTGGGTCAGGCTGGGAACTGCCAAGGGGGAGCTTGGACTTTCACCTGTATTTTTTCATGAGAATAAACAGGCTTTGTGACAGTGTACAGAAACATATAGAAGTGATGTTGACTTTACCAGTGCTAGACAACAACCTGCCAGAGAGGAGAGGAAATGGGAGAATATGGACTTCACAATAATTCCCTCTTTTTTCAGGGGACAGGTTAACTACATGAACTGTTGATGAGGAAGATAGGAAAATTAAAAAATTTGGAGTCTTGATGGTAAATAGAAACCTGCACAAACAATTCCTACTTTTCCTTCTTTAATTATCTCTCTGTTTTTAAAGTCACCTAAGGCTAATATTCTACAAATGTAATTTGAATGAATTTCAAATTTTGCAATGTGTTTACTTTTGTTATAGTGCATTTCCCATTATTTTTAAAAGCTGACTAGGTCCACTGGAGAAGATATATACAAAGTGAGACAAACCTCATGCAGGAAAGAAAAGAGGAGTGGAAGTTACATGATGTTTTCTAAGTGACTACAAACATATCCTAACCCAAACCAGTTTACATTTCAGGTCAAAATAATTGCTTATGCAGAAAAATGAGATTTTTATTATAAGATTTTCACTTACAAGCAAACTGTATTCTTGACATAATTTTCTAAATCAAATAAGACACAGAATGCCTTGCATCTTAGAAGTCTTACTCGTAGAACTTTATTTCAACTTCACTTGTAGAAGCTGTTTCCACACAGAATCACAGTCAGCTGGAAATGAGCACAAGCCTTTAATCAGCATCTTGGATCAAGACATTCAAGTAGTTAGCTGTGGGTTTATTCACAATAAGCTTGAATAGTCATTTATTATGTTAATAATTTTGTTCCCTTAAAGATGCAGCCTGTATTTTCATGAAACAGTGTTAATGAATTACCATTTTTTCCTTCACTGGAAAACAATACCTTCTTGACTGTATGGCATGAATCAGGGATACCAGTGGTAGGAAAATGGCAATTTGTTTACATAAATATATTGTAAAAATCAAGAAATGTGGTCTATTGACAGGAAAAAAAAGGAATAATTTTTAAATACTATTAAATAAATATTACTTTCCTAATTCAGCCTAGTTTAAAGTTTGTGTAAAAACCCAATATTAGTTACTAACTTCTATTTCTCTTTCATTCTTATATTGTTATGCCAGCAGGGCTATTGATGAAAATTACTTCATTGGTAAAAGCATTCCATGCATCTCACATTGTTAGAATTTATATTAATACAGATATTATGCTCCGTTAAAGGATCAAAACAGAAATAACAATAACAAATTGTTCTATTAATGCCTTAAACCTCCAAAAGTATTAGGATTAAAAATTCAGTCAGGTGAAAAGGCTAATCAAACATTCCTATATAATAGACCAGATCCTGTTTTAGCAGATGCTTAGGGTTTGTTTTTCCTGGTTTTTTTTTTTTTTTTTTTTTTTTTTTAATTGCAAAATTATAGTGTTGTAAAATAATTTTTCAGGTATTTTGTATGTAAAATCTTGGTTTAACCCTAATCCATAACCAACCTGGATTAATTTGTAACATGTATTTTAGTGCTTCCCTTTGTATTTTACAGCTAAGGACTTGGTTGTGCTCACATAAGCAAGGACATCACTATATTATAGGTAGAAACTGAGTTTTTAATAAGCACTATACTTGAACATCTTCTTTCATTTAAAAAAAAACCAGCAAGCACATTTAGAGAAATTATAAAGTGATTAATAATTAACTTGCAAGTTTTCTGTTTCACAAAATGCTCTTTTCTTGCTTTTAGTGTGTGATGTGTGCACATCCATTCCCTGTGTGTGCACATATAAAAGTAGTCTTGGCATAAAAAAGGAATGTACAGAAATTTTCACAGAGCAGGTTACAGGGATTTTGTCATGTGCATGAACAAGTCTTTAAATAACTTAAAGAAAAACATACATTTACGTGAAGTCATAGGAACAGATTTACACTAATGTCTTAATTCTCCTCTAAGTCAAAGCTGCTTTGCAGAGCTTTAGTTCCTACTGTTGCTGTAGCTGCATGATGAAAACAATTTACCTCCCACTATAACCAGTGAGGAGCGTGCTGTGCTTAATGCACACAGGGACGCCCCAGACAGGGAAATTACTGAGGAGAGGGGCTGATGGGGTCCTCCCTGCAGCCAGAGTAGCTCTGGAATGGTACTGTGATTGATCCCAAATTTCTGGGCAAAATAATGATCATTGTGGGCATCTTTGCACCTTTTATTTCCTTTCTTGTTGAGCCATATTTAAATTTTCCTTGTGTGGAGAGTGAGCCTGGGAAATGCTGGACAGATTTAGATGGTACAAAATCTTTAATTTTAAATAGAATCATCTTTCTTTGTATCATAATAAAGTCAGAACTCAACTCCACATCTTCTTTTAGACCAGGGGAGTGGGAGAAGGCAAAGAATTCTCCTGACTTTATTGTTTGTGCTTTGTCAGGATTTTTCTCAGCAGTAACACTGCTGAAATGTTGTGCAAGAATTTAACTTGTCTTTAGTTTGCCTACTGACAATCCTGAACAATTGTCATTCAGCAAACTGCATGATAAAAGACCATGAATAAGTTGTTCCCTCAACCATCTTTTTCCTTTGTTTATTTCCTCTATAAAACAAAAATCTACAAGATTGCATCAGAATATGATTTCATAATGTAGTGTTCTAGCTGTAACCTTCCTGTTTGTTTCATGGTTTTCATTGTTTAATTCTCTGCAGTGAACATCATTAACCTAGATACTCTGGGATCTATGAGTTTGGACTTGGGGAAGTTTCTGTCGTTGCAGTATGGCTATTAATAGTGGAAGTTTGGAATATTTTTCAGATAAACAAGTGTCATTTAAGTGTTTTGATATAAAGTAAACTGAAGTATGAAGCAGCAGATGGAGTAATAAATTTGTATTCAGCCATCAAATGTTTTCATTCAAGGAAGTATCCAAATTATTATAGTATATTTTTAATACCAGTGCCATAGCATGTAGAATGAAAGTTGATATAATGATGTCCTTTATTTTAAACTGATACTTTACTTTTATTTTGCAGTGTACTAACCACTTTGCCATTTGAAACTTTGTAGTACAGATAGTCTAAATATGAACACAGTTTCAGGTCATTGAGGTTTTTTTTCTATTTGAGGATAATGAACGTTTGGGGGGAAAATAACAAAAGAGGAAACAAAAGCAATCTTATTAATGCAGTTTCTTTGAAGGTCCAAACTCCCTGTCATATCCTCCTGCCCAGAGTTACAAAATTAAAACTATTTATTGCCTTTTCTCTTCCCCACGTTTTGTGACTTTCAAACAAATAATTTTTCCTTATAGTATGGTGGCCTTTTAATGATTGTAAAAGTGCAAGATGGTTGAACAGAGAACAAGATTTCTCCAGCACAAGAAAAATGAGGTCTTATTATTCAAATTTAAATTCTACAATAAATAAAAACCTATGGTGCTTATAGTAAATATCTGTATAATTTCAAAATTGCTCCTTAACTTGAGGTTCTACCTCAGAATGACATAAACACATTGGGCAAGGAATGCTTTCAAAGCAATAGACAAAAAAGAGATTGTACTTTTTATATTGTATAAAAATATATATTATTCCTCAAAGTTTGGTGACATCACTTCTTACAGCTGTATTATTATTTACCTTGATATTGTCATCACTCGAAGAATTCAATGCATGATCTTTATTTCTTGCTGGAAAGAAATCTGGAAAAGGCTTTTTCCATAGGTGAGTTTTCCTTTTCACCTTGATCCTACCTTACCTTTACTTGTTATTTCCAGTGTCACTTTCAATCACGTCAAAGCAAGTTTTGGTGCAATCCAATTTTTGCTTGAACACAGGCAGTCAGACATAGAGATTGAGAGGGTTTTTTGTTATCAGCTTGTACCTTTAAAAAATACTTAAGAAAGACATTTGATCTGCTTGGCTGCTGTATCTAGGAGAAATGCACTTCACTTTGAATTCACTGGTCAGTGTATCAAAAATTCCACAGTCCAGAATTCCTCAATTGATCAATCGATCCAACACAGATGGAATATTTTTTTCGAAGTGATGTGTTTCATTGCAATACTTTGAATGGTGATGAGCTTGTTTGTTTTGTTGCACAAAAGTAATATTTGTAGCCTAGATTGCTCTTCATATGCCATTCTAAACTGCCTCTGAACCAAAACAGGCAAATATCGCACACATTTTATCCATTAGCAATTTATTTGCCAGGCTTTTAGTCTTTCTCAAATTCAGTATCACATTTATTTCTTCAAGCTGAATTCTTGTAGGCTGAGAAACTCTTTCCTCTGAGGGTTGGTATTATATTGCTAATCATGATGGAGAACAAGTGACCTTTTTAATCTTACTACTAAGAATGCATCTCTGTTAAGTGCTTAAATAATTCCAGTGACTTTGTTATTTGCTGACTTCAGTCATGTGAACGTGTTTCTCTGCAATATAGAAGTATGAGTTGATTGTATGCTCTCCACAGTTTTTTATTGTACCTTGCTCACATTTCCAGGCACACAGATACGATGAAAACATGATATTTGCTTAGGGTTTGTCTGCAGAAGTTGGAAAGGTTTGTTTTATCTGAAAATAGGTATTCCCTCTGACACCTCTTTCTGTCAAGATTCAAGTTAGTCTCATTTACTAAAATAATCTTGATTAAATATTATCTGACAACTGGTGCTTTGGCTATTGTGAGGTGATTAGTAGTATTTTGGATGTTTTAAGAAATGAGCTCAGTAATTTGTTTTAATCATCCTTCCAAGGATATGTTAGAGCAATTCTGCAAAACCAGTCTTTATACTTTTAGGTCATAATGTGTAGCTGAAAGAAACATAGATCTTGATTTCAAAAGAATCTAATTAATAAAACATTTTTAAAACAAAAATATAACTAATCAAAATAATTACAATGTATAATAGCAAAGTGCAGTTGTTCAGTGATACATATTAGCTAGAAAAAGAATAATTATGTTTTTTCTGAAACTAACTGGCAAAACCCAACTGCACTCATGTTTTATTAAAAGCCACTTTTATTGCACTGGCTGTTTTGTCTGAAATGTAATTTACATTTCCATCTGCAAGTACTTTCTTATAAAATTCTGTAGATAACTTCCAGTTGTCAGTACTTTTATGCTATAAACTTTTCTTTGGTATATACTGAAAAATTGTGTGTCAATTAAACATGCTTTAAATATCGGTCTTTGTTAACTTACAAGGTTGTTCTACAATGTGTTAATGAGATTTGCTATATTATTTTCTGCCAACTTACTTTATTTCAGCACTTCCTCTCTGCCCTTTTACAACTAGATTTCTTCACATTTCTAGTATACTGGTTATTTATAGTTCCAGCCACAGGCATAGCTTCCAGTTAATGGGTGAAGTACATAAATACGAGTTTTAAATCAGAAATTCAAAATGGCAAAGCTGAGCTCAGTCTGGGTTTGTGCTTTCAGCACCATGCAACAGCAACAATGTGTGCAGAAACAGGTATTGAACAAATGCAGCTCAGCAGCAGAGTGGTGCAGCCAGACAGGCTGTGGAATGTCCAGTCTGGAGGTTTGTGTCAAATAAAGTTCTTGCTCTCTTATCTCCATTGTGAAATGACCTGAATAAACTTCCTGAGCTCACCCTCCATGACGTTTTGGCAGAGATTAATTTTCTGTCTCCTCTGATGTAACAATGGTTTGGGAAGTCCCAGAATCCCTAGGATGTAACATTATCATGTATAATTTTAGTCTGGGACTAGGATCTAGATCTGTGTAGGATGTTTAGACAATTCTAGTGGTGTTTGGAGACAGGCAAGCAAACCATCTGTCGCACTCTGTATTCCCTTGCACAGAGCACAAATATTGAGAATTCTACCTGAAATCCATGAGGAGCTGATCAGTATGTTTTCCTTAAGTGGCACTTATCTTACCCAGTTCCTCCTAAGAGGCTGGGGAAGGAAAAAAGAGTAACCTAATTTTTCAGTTTATGTCCAGTACATGTTGCTCCCTTTATTTTCCAAAAGTATTTAACTCAGGTAAATCACCAAACAGAATCAAGATGACTCCATTAAATGGAAACACTTCCAGACATTCACCTCTGAAATTAAGATTTTTAACTCACATTTAAAAACAACTTATGAAGCAGGCTTATTGTGGCATGAATATTAACATGAACATGCTTCCAAAAAAATCTGGTGTTACATTGTCCTGTAGGTTTTTAACTCAGTGGCTCAGAAGAGAACTGACCCTTATTTAGGCAGGAGGACAGATTCCAAATTTTTGTTTCCGGCAGAAGGGCCCAGGGCACATTGTAGGAACATCAGCACATGAACACAGTATGATCATACATAACAGAGAGGGAGGGGGCTGGAAAAGATATTTGAGTATGGTAAGGGAGAAACTGATAGTTTCTCTTATATGTTAAAAGTGTATGATGGTGATATTACCATAAAAAAGGGAAATGTCTTTACAGGTTCTAGGTGACAAACCATGCCCTCATACATGCTAAATGGAATTTTAATACTGTCTACTCTTTTACTCTTTCCAGAAAAATTTATTACTGTTATAGATTCTCTGCATGAAGAATCTATACATGCACTTCTTTAATCTATGTGGTGTTCCAGTAATTTACATCGAGAAACAGACTACTAAAAAGTGTTACATTATTTTTAAAAATAAATTAACAAAAATAAATTTTGAAATGCTCTTTAAGGCACAAGATAAACACAATTGCATTCAGCCCATTTTCTGTTTGGCAGCATCCATTTGCGCAGATCAGTTCTTCTCAAAAGGGAATAATTGTGCATTGAGCAGCATTGTGCTGCTCTTCTGTTGAGATTTCAGGTAAAAATTGGTATGCAAGCATTCCTTAACAGACTGAGGTCTTGGGATCCTGAGCTTTCTAGATACATGTTTGTTGTTCACAAATGTCACTGAAAACAATTGTGATCTAATTATTAACCTGACACCCTTCTCAGTGAAGTGTTAACAGGAACATTTGTGAATCATGCATAATGAACTGTGTAAGGAGCCCTAAAGAGATTTTGGTTTTTTCATCTGCATATACGCAAAAACCCTCTAATGTTTAAAATAGAAATGTAATAAGCAATATTCAAGTGGTGTGTCTCCCACTGAAGAATGAGGGAGAAGAAAAGCCATCTTCTTGCTCAAGAAATCTTACCTTAAAACATAAGACATAATCATAAATTCTCTGATACTAGGAGAAGCTTTTTTTTTTTATCACATTGAAGTGTTCTGGATTAATGGTGGCTCTTCTGCTTTCTATTTTTCTCCTTTTTTCTTTTTGTTTTGTTACTGTTTTGCTCTTTCTTTCAAGCAGGTCTAACAACCAACATCTGTGAAATTTCTTGTTAGAAATTTTGAATCCTTAAAGTTCCAAGTTTGTACATTCTTAGCATTGAGATCTTTGGACAGTTTCCTTACATTTTGGTGGCGTGGATGTTTGCTTCCAATACCACCAGCATAGCAGGGAAAATATCACCATTTGTTCTCCATGTTGTTGTTTGTCACAGAGAGATAAATTGTTTCTGTTTACTTACACTGATTTTTTTGTCAAGAGTGGCATCCTTGTGGATTTTAGTCATGCACGTATTATGTCACAGAAAATGAATGTTGGAAACATCCGTGGATTTATATTGTGGAAACGAGGCTTGCATGAATTCACTATTGATAAATAATCTTAGTTCTGTCTGTCTCTGTCTTGCTTCTAAATTTGACAGGATTAAAGATCACGAAGGTACTGCTTTTGTGAGAATTGGTAGGCTGCTGAAATTAGCAGCCCCACCCAGGAAAGGGCTGGCAGACCCAGCATCTCATAATTTCTGAGAATTTCACTCATTCATTGTGCATTTAGTGCCCTGCTCCGTGGGTCAGGCTCGGTTCGTGGCAAGCTGCAAGGTGCTGCCACTCGCCCAGACAAGCAGGCCTGTGGGAGGAGGCTGGGCAGGATCAGTGCTGCAGGAAGGAAAACAGTGAAAACAAACAGTGAAAACAAACAGTGAAAACAGTGAAAACAGCGAAAACGCAATTTTAGCTGGAGGTAGCAGGGACAGGGAGGGGACAGATCAGAAAACAGGTACTCAAATTCAATCCATCTCCCTGCTAATATAAAGTGAAAAGTAACTTTCTGTGAAAGTACAAACACAACATATTGCAGACTAGAAGTGAGGTCACAGCTAGAATAAGACTGCTGTAGCTAAATAAGACTGGATTGAGTATTGCCTTAATATCTTTAATATGGTGTGATCTTTGGATGGTTAGAAGCCAGATTTCCATTCCATGTCTGAACCCTTCCAAAAGGAAATAATGGGATTTCAGAGCATACCACTGCTTTGAATTCATTTGTTTTATAGAATCTTCATATACTTGAGATCTTCATAAGCAAATGTATTGGGAATCAGTTGAAGACAAGTTACAGCATACACTTTTGGGTAGCCTTTCTTTCTTCAGATAAAAAGTCATCTGCTATGTAAGCAGACACATTCTTTCAACTTAACTACACATACTCCTGCAATGAATCATTTTCTCTGCCAAGTAAGTCCTAGGATGTCAAAAGATATAGAATCTAATTTTACCCAAAGTGAAAGCAATAAGAACAAGAAACCGAAATATCTGCTTTGAGATGGGTACTGTATGTATGTTTTTGATAGTCTATCAAGCTGCATTTTTGATGGTTTCATCTCTGTGTTTTATGGATATGGCTTGCTGGTGGGCTGCTCATTTATACCATGAAACAGCTTATAAACTGGCTTTTCATTTTATTGCCTTAAAAGAACTGGGTTTCTAACTCTACAGATAATTAGATAATGACTAGAAAAAGCATTGTTTCTTTTCTGAGTTTTTAGTCACTCTTCAGATGTCTGGTGTATACTCAGAAATAAACATGTATCAATGTATAAGGAGCACAGCTGCACTTTGTAGGCATAGAACCATAAAATAAAATCTTTAAGTATCTTTGAAGCAGTGTCCCTGTTTGTTTTACTCCAGTCCATCATGGAACCGGCATTTCTTTCCAAGAAAATGGATAATTTTGGAAACTATTTTCACAACGGGAAATCAAAAGTTGCTTAGCACAGGTGTTTCTGTGGTTTTTGTGTAAGAGAAGAATATATGGGCTTGAAAACTGTGCTTCCACCTGCTTACAATGTAGCTTTGGGATACAATATAAAATTGTAAGGTTGCCTGGATCAAGCTGTTTTAAAATGATGAGGTTTCTTTTTGTTTGTTTGCTTTGTTTTGTTTGTTGGTTTTGGGGTTTTTCCCCCCCGATATTATTGGTGCTCTTTTGTTTGTGTGTGTATCTGTCTATCTATATCTATCATCTATACTATATCTATATCTATATCATCTATATCTATATCTATATCTATATCTATCTAATCTATATCTATATCTATCTATATCATCTATATCTATATCTATATCTATATCTATATCCATATCTATATCATATATCTATATCTATATCTATCTATATCTATCTATATCTATATCTAATCTGTATGGTTCTGGATTCTCTACCCAAACCCTTTGTTGTACAAATAACTATATAGTTAATAGAAAGCTGGTGGAAACTTTAGAAAAGCTGTCACCCAAGATAATGCTCAGCAAAGACACAACTCCATAAGATGAGTATGGATTAAATACATGTATTTTGTAAATTGTGCAATTTGTTTAAAAGTGTCATATGTTTTAAAAGTTTATTTCTTGTTTAAATTTTCATCAGAAAATTATATATTTACAATATAATACAATGCAACTGTTTTTAAGACTACAAATATAAAGTGAGAGTACCTTTAAAGATGTGTGTTATCTACATCTATATGTGCATTGTGAAGCTATAGAAATACATAATGATAAATAAGTGCCTAAATCTTTTGTATGATTAAAAAAAATACCAAAAAGAAAGAATTTTTTACTCTAAGAACAGTAGAATTTAGTAAGCATATCTGTGGAATTGTCAAACTGACTTAATGAATTCCATAGCATGAATTAGATTTTGTATGTTTACAAATAATTACTGTAGAACAGATTTATTTTCCTCTCTGCCTGCATTTATGGATGCATAGCAAAGCTTATCCTCTTCCAAACTGTTTTGTTAGAGCAGCTCTATCTTCAAGTCAGATTAGCTATGTGTGTATTTCACTTTTGGTTTGAGATCATACCAAATTTAAAAGGTCATTAAACATGCCATTTTATGCAGGCTGGGGGGTTTTCTTTATGAAGATGATGAGTTACTCCTGCCATGTGGGGACTTTAAAGCGTGAATTTCTCTGTGTGCTTGAAGGCAGTAAGTAAATGAATTGATTGTCATATTGCATTTTCCAGTCTTGATATAATGGCAATTATAGAACCATTAAAAAAACTGAGTTATCTTTCAAACTATAGTGTAATGGGTTGGTTATGTTTGGTTTTTTCTCTTCCAAGGATGTCAGGATGGGAGTGCCAGACTTCTGATGATTGCTACCCCAGTCTGTCATTTCTGCAAACATCATGACCTGTTGCAACTGAAGTGAATGCTGGTTGCATCTCACTTCCAGTGTGTTTCCAACCAGTGAAAAGTGGATTTCCTGATATCAGCTGGGTCACGTGCTCTGTGCTGCAGCAGGATTACACATGTGCTGCTGTGAAATGTGAAATCAGAGCAGAGCAAGACCTCCCCTGAGAAACACAGGCTATAAATTGTAAAACCTTTAAATGAAGGGCTAGAAGAAAAAGGCTTGCCTTAGGTTAGGGTTAATTGGTTTTGGTACAAAGAGTTTTACGTTCATAACTTACTGTCTGTCTATCTCTCCTCTTCCTGATTTCTCTAAAGTTGTTTAGCTTTGGGGCAAGTTTGTATTTGTTTTTCCTGACAATGATATGGTTGAAATTGAACTGTTCTTCAGGTATGATGAACTTGAACTTGTTTGCTCAATATTTATCAGATCTTTGCCTTGAATGAAGATTCAGTTGTGTCTAAAAAGTTCATTTTCTGAATTAAATTTCCTCTCCTCTTATAACCTTTTATGTTTCAAAGATTGATACTTTTCTGCTTTCACATTAAAAAGTCATATAGTTTCATTAGTTTCTTGCAAAGTTCAAGTACTGCAAGTCTTACCAACACAAACCTTAAAATGACAGAAAATTGACTGAAAAATAGGAGTTCATCCAAGTATTGGTTAACAAAGAGGGTTAGGGTGTGTTCTGCTGGTTGAGAAATTTAGGAAAGTTGGGTTTTTGCAGCATGGTAATTCTTGACAATTGACTCTAAAGTATGGTTGGGTTAATTCTTTCCATAAACCCATGAAACCTAGAAGTGTTTTTAAATCTAAAACACTCAAGTGATCTGAAACAAACAAATTAACAAATAGCTTTTTCTCTTAAAATTTCAGTTGCCTTGGTAAAACTATGACCTCTGACAAGTCCATTTGAAAGCAAACCAAGCTTGCTGAGAAATGTGAGTTGTTCTGTGTAAATTAGTGGGCAGTCCAACAGCCTTTAAGAGAAATAGTGCCAGAAGAGATCAGATCTTTCCCAATACTGTAGTGGCAATCTAATAATTTGTTAGGAAAGTACCAAACCCTATTAGTTGGGAAGTGTTACTGAGAGAATTAAAATTAAGTAAGTCCCCATTACTGTGTTCCATGAGCCAGAATTATCCATTATCATCCTTAAAAGTCATAATCTGTTTAATTTACACACACTGAAGTTGGCCCAAGATATTGAAACTGCAGCACGTTTGAAATGTAAAATGTTCCTAAATACGTGTCCATATATAGTGGAAATTTATAACTGCCATGGATCTGAAACCTCACATTTATTGCACTTTGAGATGGTTTCTGATCTGACATTGATGTAGTCATAGGAGTCACTTCTGCTTGATGCAGAAGTGGGCCAACAGCAAAGTGGGGATGGAAAGCAGCAGGCTGGAGTAGACTGGATAAGGAGGCTGGAAAGTGGATGCATCGTCTGTTGGAAGAAAATGGATTTCAGTTGCCCTGGAGAATTAGGAAATATTCCTGCACCTGCCATATGGGCTACATGGCCATGGACATATAATCCTGTCATATCCCATCCAAGATCATATCCTAAACAAAGCAAATGGATTGTTCCCTGAGCTTTTACACACTTTCTCTCATATGAGCCCAGTGACTTGCCACTTGAAGAAAATTAGATGTGGGTTTGGGGACTGACTGAAGTTTAAATATTTGCATGTACAGCCAGTTTGAAGTCATTAAATTCAAACTAGATGATGTGTTGCATCCAAGTTCTTTTTTTGGCATAACTAATGCTATATAGTCATCAGTGCTGCAGAATTATACTGCTGAGCTAGAAAAATAAATTTATGAACATTTACTTGATACCATCATGCCATGGTATCTGACAGTGTGATGGAATGTGAAGGTTGTTGTCCAGAGCCTGTGGGTCACATAGTGCTGAGCACTGCCTAGCTGTGTGAAGGAATTCAGGGAGACAGGGTTTCCAAAGTGGGCACTTGGAATTACTGAAAACATTGAACCTTACATCTCTGCTGTAGTGTCCTGTCTTATAAGAGGTGTAGTAATACCTGTGTATTTGAAACATCCCTAAAAATTAATGCATGAATGCTTAGGAAGGGCTTGAAATACAATGGGGATGGTCATAGAAAAGCTGATGAGAAATTATCAGCTCATTTGTCAAGCAGGAATTGCAGAGTTCCTATTAAATAAAGGAGCAACTCATATTTTGCAAGAGGGGGTAGAAAGTAGAGGTTAATGTCTCATTTTGTGATTGCCCTCCACTGTCATGTTGTGGGGTGAGGAAAAGCATTGAAAAGAGTAAAGGCTGTAGATACGGACAGTTCATTTACCCCGTGTATCAATTCCCCAGAGCCATTTCTGGTGGCAGCATCTTCCCCTCATTTCCATGTTCCCTAGGATCAAACAGAACATTGCTTGGAGGCCTCCCAAGCCCAGGGGAGATGAGCAGCTGAGTCCACAGTCAACCCCTGCCCCTTTGTGCAAAAGGCTGAGATAGAAAGGAAAGCTGTGACAATTGTTGTGCCAGTTGGCATGGCCCCTGCCTGCCACGCTGCCAGGGCATTCCAACAGCTGGGCAAGAGCCAGGCTGCTCCCCCATCTCCTGCCCACCAGCTCCACCTCTGCAAGAAATCTGCTTCTAGCCTGATGTGACCTACTGTCAAATGCAGATGATTTTGAAATGTACCTGGGCAGGAGAAAAGCCACAATATGGGTCTTTCCTTGCCATGGGCAGAAGGCACATGCCTTCTCTTGTGTGAGGGTTACCTCTGTTGGCATAATGTATTGCAATGATGGACTTTATAATTTCTTTTATTTTGATATTTTAGCTTAAATTTTTATATGTAAATGCCTTTAAAGGTAACATGGATGTTCATTCATAAAAGTATAAATGAGATTATGAAAGGAATAGTAGAAAAAGTTTAAAAGCAGCAGATATTCTATTTCCCACTGGGTTGTTATTACAGAATACTGTAATGTCTGTATTCTTTCCTCTTTGCTGCAACAGATTGGATTTATAAATACTCCCACTGTCCTTGATTGTAGTTAGATTGTGGTGTTGATTAGATGAATTTGGCAGACACATAGCAATAAGTGAAGTACAATCTTAGCAGTAAAGTGGATAGCAGCATTTAATTTCAAAGATGTTTTTTACTAAAATCAGTAAATTAAAGTTAAGAAACAAACATGGATACATGTGCTGTATAATTAGAACCATATTAGCAATAGCAAAGGAATAATTTGTTGTAGATAACTAATAACAAAGAAATTTAATTTATGTAGATGATGGAGAGGCTTAGAACTGTTTCTAAGAAATGATTCATTATTCATCTCAGATTACACATAGAGAAATTGAGGCATAAACTGCAGCATGAAATATGCCTGACCATGACTTGAAGAATCCAGTTATAGAAGACCATGAACCCTAAGAAATTTGATCTTTTGCCTTTTACTTTTAGCCTTAGGTCCAGTGTTCAAAGCAAATTATAGCAAGTGATGCTATTAAATTGCTAATTGAACACCTTGAGGTAAAATCCCTATGAGACAGTTGCATTATTTCATTTGTTGCTATGAATATTTCTCCATTCTAAGGTTTATTTTAATGGGGCTTTTGGTAAGGGGTTTACTTCCCTTATTACAGTGAAGGGGTCAAATTATGACCTCGGTTTTATCGGGATGTCGATACAGTGAACTTTTATTGGATCAGCCCTACCATTCCCAAAATTAGTACTGGGTTTGCACAGCATGAATGAAAAAGGAAGCTCTCTTGTGATCAAATCCTCTGTCATTAAAAGCTTTAGAAATTTCATAGCAATTGAGATGAGAATCTCAGCTCTGTCCATTTTGCAGTTTGATGGGTCTTTTTTGCTTGATCCTGGAAGGGATGTGCTGATACTGCCTTAGGCAATCTACTGCAAGAAAAAGACTTTAGTTAGTGTAATAAAACCTAGAAACTGTTAAATATGTAGGACAAGTTCTTTTGACATGATACTGGTGTTTTGTGTTAGCTTTCTGGCAAATCCTTAGTGGAGAGCTGGTATAACAAACATGAGACAAACAGAAACACCACAGTGGGAAGATAATTCAGGGAAGTAAAAAGGTGTCTTCAATTTGTCATCAAAACAGATTGCACACACAGGGAAGAGGAGGGGAAGGGGACAGGGTGTCAGTCTTTTAGGACCGTTATCAGCTGGTATTCCACAGCCTACTTAAATTCTTTTTCTGCTTCATATCAGTTCTACAGAGAGTGTCTTCAAAACTAAGGAGGTGGTGGGGTAGTTGATGACATCTTTTTTATGTTTTGCTTTCCATTTCAGTTTTAGTATTTGGACAACCTGCAAAAGCTTGTGAAGGCCAATTTAATTTAGAATAAAAATAATTTTGTGTCCAAATCAGGTTTTATCTTCATATTTGGGATATTTTATAAACAGCTGCTGGAAATACTAAAATGTATGATTGTTAAAGTGAATGGAAGATAAAAAATCATATCAGGTGTTAAACATTTGTGCACCAATTTGCATTTACAATTTGTCTAATCTAGATATGGATTGCTATGATTATGTAGGACCTTCCAGATCTGTAAATGTTCCATATCTCTCAGTAAAGACTCAGCTTCACATACTTTGTGGATTTGGCATACAATGCACATCAACCTAGGCTGAATTTCTCTGATAAAATCTCCCTTTTTGACAATAATACACTTGCATGTTTGTAAGTTCAAACAAAAGAAAACTCAGAAGAGCTCAGTTGTGGTAAAGTCAAGTCCCCTTTTATGCTGTAGTTGTCTTAAGGAGAAACTCAGCCATTAATATCAGCAAGACTGAGTACAGACCTTCAGCACCAAAATGTAGAGATTCAATATCACATCTGCCATGACCATTATTTTCATATGAGAAAAAAAATCAGTATTTTCTTATCAGTAACTGGAAATTTTATTATACAGAAATGTCTAACTGTTTCTCAGATGTTTAATAATTAAGTGGAGCTGTGCTAACCTGGAATGTAAGCAAAATGTGCATTTCTTGAGCATGAGCCAAAGCCTGTTAAAGCAAATGGGAATGTTCCTGTTTATGTAAGTGGGCTTTGGATCAGAGCCTGCACAATCACCTGAGAAGCAATTTGCTACCTGTTTCTTTTCTGTATCCTGAAAAGACTGTTAAAAATGCAGAATGTGCTGTGCCCAGCTGACTGCCTGAGTGCACTGAGGAGATGCTTACAAGCATTGCAGATTTGTGTTCTGGGCCCATTTCTTTAAGCTTTATTTTAATTTTAAAAGAGTGTGAACTAACCTTGTTTTGGGTAGAGCAGACACTACTTTGTGTGTTCAAAATGCCATCTGATGGGATTAGACCTCTATCATGTGCACTACCATAAAAGCCATCATTAATTTCTGAGATGATTCTTGATTACAGAGGCCTTGAAGTTCACGTTCTTAAATCACTTTTTGAAATTGCAGTTTATAAATTGTTAGAGTATCTTGATACAGTTGCTCTAACTGGCACTTCAGAGGACCATCAGTTAGCTCATTTTCTGCAACACCTTTACATAACCTTTTAGTCATCCTCTCCTTGAGTATTTCACAAATACCTCCCTAAAATGAATGTGTGTGTTAGCATAGCAAGACTGTGTGTAAAATGTTGCTGTATTCCAAGATACTTACAGATTTAAGATCTCTCAAAAGTATAATTTAAATATGGACCTAAAATGCATGTGCAGAATCCTCAAACTAAGAATTAGTTTTAGTGTCACATCATTGGTTTGATAACCAGAGCAGTTTTTTCTGGATCAGTGGGAGAGGGATTCACAATTGACTTTGAAAATAAATCTCATTTATCCAATCAAAAGTGTGCAGACAAAACTTGTGACCCAGTTAATATGAATATGTTGGATGTGTCACTGTTTTTTCTGTCCTTGTAGTCTTTCAGCACAGATTATTGTGACAAATTTGGTGGGATGCTCATGTTTTATCCTAAGAAGCAGGAGCCCCATCAAATCTTTTTAACTTCTGCAAGTGATGTTTCCCTTGAACCTCTTATCAGTGTTCAATTTAGCTATTGCACTACTTCTACCAAAATATAATTGCACATACATCAGAGGATTCTCATAACGATTCAAAAGACCAAATTAATTCTTAATTAATTCAAAGAATCTGCCAAGGACAAACAATAAATTCTAGCACTGACTATTTCTTCTTTCCTGATACTATATTTAGAGTCTGTTGTTAGGCAGAACCCTTGTGTGGGCCATTGGCCAGGTCAGAGTTTGGAAGTACAGTTTTTCATTAAAACTTGCTTTATTGGGAGGCTTATTTGAGGGGGGAGGGGGCCAGAAAAAGCATATTATCACTTTGTTTTCTTATTAATAAATTAGATACTGAAATAGATATTAGGCTGAACTTCACCACACACTGGATCCTCCAGAGTGAGAATTCTTCTACATACTTTTTTATCTAAGGAATATGAAAATCTAAATGTTCATTTCATTTAGAGCTATTAGCAATGAAGAAGACAATGCCAGTCATAGAATAAAGTGAAGACAAATTATATACATATATAAATTCTGCCCTCCCCAGTGTTTTACTTTAGGGACTTCAGGTGGCAGTGTGTATTTGTGATAGCTTTAACCATGTAAATGTTTTACTGTAGAGGTGCAGTTGTGTTAGTGTATTAACTTGAGTCACAATTAATGCTTTATATCCATATTCAAGGGAGAAACTGGCAATCATGAAGCCAGATTGCAATCCAGAAAGAGCAGGCATATTGTCAAGATTTCATTGAAATGTAGACCCTTGTCTGGCTACATCCCTTCCACTGTGTTGCTCTTGATCTAATGTGGTGCCATTGTGCTCTAGGGAATACCAGATTCAAATTTACTGAGAAGAGGTTTGGTAGGTGAATTACTGAGCTCTTGTGAAATCTCTGGCCACTCATGATAATCCTGATGCATGTCTTCAGGGACTCACATTAAAATACATTTTCAGTCAAGTACTGTGCAAAGTCACCCTTAGCACAGTGCATTGTTTGAATGGTTTGACGCTCAAGAACTCAGGTTAACCACTGTCACACATGTCCAGGGCAAAGTTCCCATTGGCTTCAAGGAAAACTCCACAAACTGTGTGCGCTTTGGAGAGCTCTGCATGAAATCCAGCATATAGTTCAAATGTTATTTTTGAGATCTGAAGTTTTTCAAATGAACTATAACATTTCCAGTGCAAAAACATGCCAGTGGCTCTTTTTTTGAGAGTAATGGAGAGTAGGGAAAAGAATGGATTAGTACATGTTATATAGGCAAGCACAGTGAAAATACAGTATGTCTGAAAATATTTGGTGCTTGCAGAGTAATTATTTAATATTTAGAATCATGCAAAGAAAGCAAAGTGCTTTTGTCCTTTCTTTGAAATCATCTGACTGATTTGCATTGATGTCATGATAATATACTTCAAAGGCTGGTGCCTGTGGAAAGTCCAAGGACACACACCTTGTGACTCTCCTGCATGTTGCTGGAGGCTATTCCAGTTGTTCCCATTGTGATGTGGGGAGTCTTCTACTTAATTTATTTTTAACTGCTGATCTCCAAAGAATTTTGTTTGCATCTGTTTATTAAATTGCAAACTCAGCTGTGAAAATGGTTTTTATGGTGTCTTTTTATTACAGTCCCATTTACAATTGGAGCTGAGCACAAACATGATAAATATTTTTCTTTGTTGGGGCTCACATTGTTGGAGGGCCATTGAAATAACATGAAACTGGAATTGTTTGTTTATGAGATCAGATTCATTCATTACTTTGGTGAGGAGCTGTGAAATGTAAATCTCACATTCCACCGGACAATAACAGCACCAGCTTGAACTCATTTAGAGGTGTGATATTGCATTCAAAGGACGGCTGTTAATTTTATTGACCAAATTTTGGAATTGGGGTAGCATTGGTATTCAGGAATGCTTCTGAATTGCTTTACTCCTAGGCCATTTTTCTTATATTTGGGAAAGAAAAAGGGTTCATACTTTATTGAAAATTATTCAAATTTGTAAAAAATGTCATTTTGCTATTCTTTGTTAGAATTCTCATTTTACACATTTTCCATCTTTCTGAGAAAGTGTATGTGTGAGTGTGTGTGTGTGTGTGTGCAGAGACATTAATAAATAAATGATAAAATCATATTCTTTAGAATTTGTCTTCATTTTGTCATGTAGGTTTGTCCTCGTGTACATTTTAGGCATGTGAAATTCAACTGTTTTATCAAGGTTTTGACCAGTTAGTGACAAAAGGTTTAGTACCAGAGCACAGACTTAGTAAAACTATGCTGAAGCCATGTGAAGTAACATTTAAGAGACATTTTTAACTTAGTGACTGAAACTTCAGTGTTGTAAGGAATATTGTGGAATTGAGTACATTCTTTATGCAAGACTTTTAAAGACCAATTTATAATCTGAATGAATAAGACTAAAACTACCAAAACCTGAAAACTGATCTTGTTATTTTTAATGAATTTCAGCTATAATCACTCAATGAAACTAAAGACCTAGTATGAAATATTTTAAGCTTATAGTTTATTTAACAAGTGGGTATTCAGCACTTTTCTAAAATCACCTGGTGTATTCCTGGTTTTGATTGGGCACCTAAACCACAGTTACCCAAACCTCTGCCTAGATAAACCAAAACTTGTAATACTATCTCTATCCCTATGTGTTGCCACTTCCAAGTATTTTGTTTTATGAAGAAACAGAATAAATTTCACTTTATCCCCAGAGCTGACTTGTTAGATCTCGAAATAGGAAATGCATCAGACTAATTTTGTCACTGTTGAATTTCCGTTCCTCTGTTTTGTTACTATTTCTGACATGCTGCTGTTTGGATGTGATATGGATAAAGGAAAATCAAAGAAAAACTCTCAACTGCTACACCCAAATAACCAGTACCAGCTTGAGTTTATCAAGGGATTTGATACAGTGCTAACCTTGATGCATTCCAGATATTAGTAATCTGGATCCTTGATTATTTGGAGAGAAGGAAAGAAGTATTTAGAGAGAAGGTTGCTGCTGGATCTGCCCTGTGTATCCTTATATTAAGTTGTTTTGTTTTGGTTTTTTATTATTATTTTTTCCTCTCTTCCTTGAGAAAGAAAGAATATGTACTGAGATGTTCTTAGGGAAAAGAATGAGACTTTGGAGTATTGAACAGTGGCATATAAAAATATCAATGATGTCACAAAAGCTCTGTCATGAAGACATTTTATTGTTGATGAATTGTAAGAACCATCTGGGTACTATTCTAATGATTCAGAGGCCTCTGTATGGATGGTACAGATGCTTCTTTTGTTATTGATGTGATCTTGTAAATAGTTAAAATATTTACCAAGGCACCTCTGAGCCGAAGCTATACCATTTTATTATTTATACCTTTTCAGAGGGACAAAAATGGAGGTGTCCACTAAATGTGATGGATTAGGCTTATAAACAGCCATTATTGCCATCAAACCTCACATGTCAGCTCCCCCTTTTGTGTCTGTGCATTTCTAAGCTAACCAGTGATCCATGCATAAGATAGAAGGTTAAGAATGTGCAGAGAGAAAGGGGGTTGACTCCAAGCAAGATGTATCTTCTGCTGATTAGAAATACAGCTGTAGAAAGGGGAGAGAAAAGAGTTTTTGCAACATGACACTCCCCTTTTCATTTCACACAACTCACTGTTTAGAACCTGCAAATCACTAACTAGCAGAGTCACTTTGCTGTTTCATGTAACTTAGTGCAGCTGCCTTTTGTTTTCTCAAGATAAAAATCAGGAAATGCAGAAATTAAACAGGTCCAGAGAAGAGGAATAGCAGAGAGAATGAAAGGAAAAAGGTTGAGCAAGTGACTTCACAACTTGTTGACAGAGCAAAGTACCATTTTGGTATAATTAAGTATGCTTTAAAGGCTGGGCAGAAGAGAAAGGTAACAGTTTATTCAGTAAAATCCCTGTCAGTACCTTCAAGCTGGAAAAGGTACTATTGCTAATGCACATGCAAAAAGAGAAATTATTTCAAAACTAGTAATTCATCTTTTAAAACGTTTCCCTTTTCTCTGAAAATGTAGAGGTCATCATAGCAGCTTTTCCAAATGTCCATATCTTTTAATGTGATTTTTTCCCTTTTCTTCATGAAAAATTTTTTTATGCTGAAACATTCATGAATATGAAAATACTTCAAATGAAAACTGAATACAGTGTTTCTTAACTTTGATGTGATACTGAAATATAATGTGCTGTAGTTTGTGATTTATTTCCCATTATCATTGAAATTGTTTAATATGTCAGTGTGTTACTCCTAAAAGTGGATAACTGACTAAAAATCACACTTGATGTTCTGGATGAACCATGTAAGTGCAATGATAATTTATTTAGGATTGCTGTTATGCTATTAAACAGCTAATTTCTCTTTTGTTTTAACCAGAAACTGATTGTAGCAAATTGTTAAATAGTTCTTCTGCACAACAGAAAGCCATACAGTTGTATATTCATGTGCTCCAGAGGAAAAAAAGAAAAAAAAATATAGACAATATTTGTTTTCACTGTAATATATTTGAAAACTCCAATACCACTGCTGAAAGTTTAACAGTGAGTTTAGAAAAGTATCAGTCAGAAGTAGGTGGTGAGAACAGAGGTTATGTTCCATGTCTAGAATTACATGGAATGGCCTGACATTAAACTGTGGTTTTACTTTAATTTATAAAATACTAACAAAGGCCAGTCTGGCAGTCAGCTGCATTAGTATGCTGGTGCACTGACCATCCCGTCTCTATAAGCACTGTGATCTGAATTGCACAACCAATGTGGCAAAGGTCCAGATTTCAGTTGCCACTCCCACTGGGAAAGAAAAAACAAGCTTGTACACAATTTATGTCTGCAGTTGTTTCACTGTACACATTGAAAAAAACCTCGTCAAGAGAATGGCATTCAGCCTTATTAGGGTCAAACATAACGTGTATCAACAGCATTCAAAAACGTTTAAAAAATGGAAAAAAACTTCTTTTTTCTAAAACTTATCATTACAGCAAAATGGATGTAGAAATACGGATGCTTTCACATGCAGTAACCCAGGTCTGCTCTTCACACTTGCAGTTGTCTGGCATTTCCCACAAGAGGAAAATAACAGTAAAATGACAAATGCCCAGTAAACTTGCATCTAAAGTAAAGGAATATTCTCATCTCTGACCTCCCAGTTTACATAAATTTCTGCAGGCTGGAATGAAGCTCTCTGAATTAGCACTTGGGAATGTGAAATGAAATTACTCAAAGCAATGAGTATGGGAAGAATTTCAAGTCCAGTTAGTCTTAATTAATGTTTTTATTTTTCTGGGAGTTCTGCTTGGTAGCCTGTATGCATTTAACTACTTTACTTGTTTAGCTATGCCCCTTTGAATGAGGTTTCAATTTAGGATGCAGTCAGATTGCAAGAGTCACAACTATTCTATTAAATACTGTATTGCTAGTAAAGCTTTAACTTTACTCTCCTGTTTATGTAAAACATGTAAAGATGTTCTTGAATACCCTTCAGAAGGGTCCAGGTCTTGTGAATACCTGCAGGTAGTTATGAGACAGAGAAATTCTGTCTGCATGTACTTTCAGGTCATGAGAAACTGTCAGAATTTTAGCCTATTTAGTTTAAAGAGCTAAGATATACATTCAAGTTCTATGTGATAAGTGTTTTTATTAACATCTCCTAATGTTGAGACTGTTCAATTATAAATAAAAAGGGTAGTGCAAAGCAAAAATCTAGGAATGTGCATTGCCATTGTATTTTCATTTTCGACTGTGTCCTGTGAATAAAGTGGGGGTTGTTTGGGAGTTTTTTCATCAAGCAGAAGGCTTACATCACTGCACTGATTTGTGGCTCAGCTCTCTTTGAGAGCTTGAAAAATGTTAAAACAAATCCTTCACCATTGTCTCTTTATGGCCTACAGAGCAAATGTTGGGGTTTTCAGTGTCTTAGACCTCCCATTAGCTGGGCAGAATCTGGAATTCTTCTTGGTTATGATTCAGTGATCATACAGACAAAGTCTAGGTTTAATTGAAAGGAGCATTTTATATACTTCTTGGCCTTTATGCTGTTACTGATGAATTCTGAATCTATGAAGGGGAAGAGGAAAGAGGTTTTTAAAAAAGAAGCCGAAATCCAGACTTTCTTGTAATCTTGTAGGTACCAGTGACTAATATGTCATGCAGACAAAAGCTAGTTAAAACTGACTTGAGATAAGCATTCTTCTGCAATGACTCATCTTCCCTAACAATAATGGAAATGTAGCCCCTGTTTATGAGATAGCTGAAGTGCAAATAGTAGTGTCCATGAAGCTGAGGTTAATTACAGGAAGGACTTTCATGATAATTGCTAATAAACAACACTTGTCCTCCTTTGAATCTGTACTATTCTCTGCAGAGGAAGTAGGCTTCAATTTGAATAGAATTTTGAACATTTGCTCAGGAGGTATAGGCAGTAAGAGGCAGGAATGAATAATAAAAGTCAACCATAAAAGGGTAGGAGGCTGACCACATCTGACATTTTCTCTCTTATAAAATGTAGAATTCCGAGCGGGTTAGTGAATTCCCACAGATCGTCACTGTCTCAGCATGTAATGTGCTATGACCAAAAAGAAACAAGCCCCTGCATCCATTCTGAGCCTGAATCTGAAAACTAGGCAGGCTGGGACTCATCTGCAAAGGGACAGTAAAATATTCTTTTAAAGGCTTCTAGTTCTCTGGGGTGTCTAGAGAGCTGATTTCTGCTTTAAAGGGTGTGTTCTGTGAGAGATTAAAATGGATTATAAATCCCCATAGAAGTGAAATCATAGCAATTAGGCTTGGAAACATACCATTAGTATTATTTTAAACTGTAAAGAAAGCAATTATGGAAGTATTTTGAGAGTTTTAAGTTTGTGATACTAATTTTATCAAGGAGCTAAAACTGAACCCCCTCTCTCCTGTGTGTCATCCTTCTTAAATTCCTGTAAATGTGCTATAAATTCAACTCCTTTCACAGGAAATGCCCACAAAGGTCTGTGCTGGAAAGGCACAGAAGGTGACCAGGTCTTAGTCTGTGCTCTTTAAAATGCCACATAAGTATCTTTATCTTATCTATATTTGTTAAATCAATTAAAAGAACATATGGAAGTTAATCCATGGCTGACTTACTTCTGTGCTGTGACACAGTATGAACACATGGGATTTCTTGTCAGTGTGCAAAACACAAAGTAGCTCCTTGGTAAACGTCAGCAGGTCACATTTGTGGTTGTGTAGAGAACAAGTCTCCGTTGTCTTTGATAAAATTATTCAACTGTTTTTTTAGGTGGTTAATGATTTAAATTCCTTTTTACCACAAGTATTGCAACAGTAAAAAATGGTATGCAGCATTTTTGAGAGATACGGAGTTCAACTGGCTTAGTGACAGAACTGTTGAAAGCTGTTTGATTGTTACAGTAATTGAAAAATATAGATTTGATCATCCAAAATTAATATTCCATAATTATTATTATCAGCCTGTGTATGTTGCATTACCTTAAAAAAATTGAAAATTCAGGTTACTTTTGTTGAGCATGTACTTTTACCTCCAAGGAGTTGTCTTGGGCTGGAGATATGGGACCCTCTTCTACTTAACTAAAATAAACATTTACTGGAGCAGGCACTAAAATCCGCAAGAGGTGGAGCTATACACTGCATGCAGATAATTAGGACATTGCCAGCAACTGGGGATTCGGGCATGTGTTCAAGGAATAAGGGCAAAAAAAAATGAGGAGAGAAAAGAACTTCCTTTTTGTCATTTTTGTGGATGCACTTTATCTTGACTCTTGCTTTCCTGAGAAATGAAATGCTTTACTTGATCTTAAATATAGAATTTAATATCAAATATTATTGTCTTTTGTCATTGCTAAAATTTTGTTTGATCTAATATTTCTGTGTGAATTCAGTGAATCATCCAAGGATTTTTATGGCCTGATTTTCATAGTAATGGTAAAGTAATAAATGAACTCTTATGAAAATATGAGTCAATGCAGGCACCTCTATCAGTAGGCATCAAGATTGGTGAGTGCTTTGAAGTACAGCACACTCCTAAAGTCCAGTTGCAGACAGAGGTTTTGCTTCAAGCTGTAGACCTAGTAGCATGAAGAACATAAATCACAGGTGTGTTTATGAAGGAGTGTGATAATTGGTGGGGAAAACAAGGGCTATGTATGCAGTAAAGTACATGGGACACAGCATTCTTTAGGATCCTTTGTGTGGATGGATGGACAGCTAATGGAGGAAAAGGAGCCTGACTTTATCTACAATAACTGCAAAAACTGGCTGAAGTTTTGGAAATTGTCTCCTAGGTTCCCACAGGGATGCTTTTCAGGGAGGGCAGATACTGAGTAGAAGACAGTGTCAGAGAGTGCTTTCCTCTGCCTGTCCCTCTCCTGGCACTGCTCTGAGGGGTGTTGGACACCCCTGGTTATGGGGCTGCAGCTCCAGGGCCAGGGCAGTGCACACACACAGGGACTCCACACATTGTACCAGTGCAATAGCCACTGTAACTGGGAATTACCCTGCAACAGGCTGCCAATTTTCAGGTGGTGGATAATCTTACACATTAGTGAAGGTATCCTTCACATGCTAAGGAGTAAGTGTAGCCTTGATTGTTTCAGATTTTGTAATAATATTTAGTAGTTTGGGAGTGATCACATAATTGGCCTGTAATATGCAACGTTTTGGCTTCCTAAGACATCGAGAGGTTTCAGCGTGTTCTGCCTAAATACATATTAAAAGCAATTTGCAAAATCAGAGCTAGGCAACTGCTGAGAGATGCAGTCTTCTAAAATGCAAAAAATGCTATGCCCAAAAGAACATGAATAATGTAGAAATGGTAGCTACCTTAAAAATGCTCCATTTCTAATATTTTCTCTGGTTTTTCAAATGAAAACTGTCTTCATTAAATTTACCTTAAATGGATATCCTAATGAAATTATTTTTATTTCCTAGAAAGAAAATTAACTGCATTCAGTTTTGTAAGTGAAGCAGTTGGAGGCTTCAGCACAAAGGCTGGAAAACCAGATGTTTGTGAAGCTGCTGCTCACAGCTTAGTGAATGTGAAGCAGAGCATGTCAGAGTCCTGAGCAGGCAGTTCTAATAGAGTTTCAGACAATAAATATTTTTATTCCTTTAAATAGGTGTATAATCATCTTGTTAACATGGTTTTACTTAAGATAAATGGGGAGTGGGCAGAACAGAAGGGTAATTAATAGTGACCTTGGAGGAAAAGCTTCAGTTTGTCTTTGCCCCACTGCACTTGTCTCACACAGCCAGGCCACAACTCCAGGCAGCAGAGCACTGGTTTCATAAAAGTTATGTGCCTGAAACACTCACACACAGTTTTTTTCCTAAATCACATTTCTCAGAGCGTAAATCTGGGCAGAGCTTGAATGTAAAATTTCCTGGTACATTTTATGGTGCAAACACAGAATTGTCTGCTCCAGTAATACAACCCTCCATTTTTTTTATCTCTTTTGAATGGAGTGAATTGTTTGGTACCTGAATAATGCAGCAGAAGGACCAAACTTAACTCCTCTGTCACCAGAAACTTGTTGCTAGGAAGTTGTCATATTGCATATGACTGTCAGAGAAATTGTTTTGGGAGCTGCTCTTTCCTTTTACATTGATAACATACATGGTTATAGAAATGAAAATATTCTGTTAGGCACATACACTTGAGAAAGCCCAGCTCCCACCAGATCCATGGCAACTGTTCCATTATCACTGATTTTAAATGGGCAGCACACCCAGCCCACACGCCTTGGTTGAAACACCTGGAGGGAATGTTTTGAAAAGGAGTTAGAATTCAAAGTGAATTGGAACCACTAACAAAAATATTACACTTATAATTTAAGCAAATGCATAAATTGGGTAAAGCAAAATTATAGGAAATTTCAAAGTCAAACATTTCAATAGAATTAATTTGAAATAGTGTCATAGATATCAATTTTTTTTAATTTAATCAATAGTTATAATAAAATTGTTATATTGACAAAACATTGGATTCTGTGATATTTTTAATAATTATGACAAAGATCAGAATTATGAGACTAGCTTGCATCTTGCTTTCTTATATTGCTTGGAATCTCTTTTTCACCTTTCTGTGACTGAGTTCCTATATTTACCAAGAACTCAGGTTAGTATAAAAGAACCCAGCTTCTCCCATCCAGGCTTTGTGCTACAGGATCTCATTAGACAAAGTTGTAGTTGGCACTTCATTTATTAGATCTTGTAATCCTGTTCCCCCATATATATGTCCTAAATTATTTTTTTATTAAATAAAGATTCTGAAGAGACTTGAAACCTAAGAGCAAACCAACATGATTAAATAGTACTTCTGCATGTTTTTCTCAGTGGAGATTGTCTGGGTCATGGCAATACAGTCTAAAGATGCTGCTTCTACCACTGCCACTGTGCTGAGAAAGCAGAATTTTCTGTATGCAGTAGCTGAACCTGAGCAATGGGAATCTTGGAGCCCAGAGTCTGATTTCTTCATCCAGCTTTTCAGAAACATTTTCATATCTTGTTTATGATCATCTCTTCATACATGACCATCACAATATGCTTAAATATCCAGGAAAGAAGGATATATTTGAAGAAACACCAACATATACACAACCATTAGAGGAATGTAAACATATTTGTTTTCCCAAGCATTTATTACATACATCTGGTCTTCATTGTACTCTGATCCCTTCTGATTTCTCTATCACACTCTTGTACTTCCACTTCTAAATGGCTTTGATTGCCCACAACCTTCTCATTTCTCTAATTCTTTCTTCACTACTGACTTTATAACTTCTAATAGTCATATATTTTGTTTTATGTAGGTACCTGGTTTCTTTTCTTTTTATATTAATTATTGCTTTCATTATCATCAGGAGAGGTAGGAAGAGGTAAAAAAGTTCACAGGGATGTTGGCTTTTGATTAACAAATGCATATCCTTCTATATTTTTAACCTCCCTCTGTGACCTTTCAGAAAAATTAGAATATGTTTATTTCACTTATTCGTGTAAAGCCTCATAGAATTTAAGTGGAAATAAATCTTGCTTGAAGTGAAATAATGAGACTGTGCTGTGCAGAAAGTGAATGAAATTTGAAAGTGTTTTCTGCACCTATCTAAGCACCATATGTTGTGTCCAATAGAACAAAACCTTATGCAGTGTCACTAATTGAATTTTTTTCTGCTATTTTTTCTGTTTAAATTAACTGCTATTAATAAACTGTAGAAAATAATTCTAATGTCAATAAAAGCTGTTAAGTATTAGTGGAGTCTTTCTGAATTTAAAGATGGGTGTGAGGTCTGGATAAATTATCAGTGCTTTGGTTTCCCTCCCTGAGATGTCATCTGTGTGGTCTTCAGGCCAAAGAGTTCTTTGTTTGTTCAATCCATGCCTGAAGTGGGGGGATGTTGCTTATTTACTGAAATGCAAACAACAAAAATAACATAAACGATCAAAAGATCAGAAAAGATCTGTTTAGTTTCACATGCTTAAGCATAACGGAGTTTGAGGACAGCAGGATGGTTGGAATGGGAATTTCTCAAGTTTCAGTCCTGAGCTGGTCATTGCTTTGTTTGATGGCCCAAATGGCATTAAAAGCAACCCAAATGAAGCCCCAGGTAGGAGGATGCTGGGCAGAGGGTCCACATGGGCCTGCACTTAACAAAGGGCTCTCTGCCAACCTGCACTTGGGGGTTTTTCGTGTATTTATGACAGACACGGATCAAATGCAATTTTTCCCTGTTTTTCCACAAGAGTTTGTAACTATTGGCATTCTTAATAAGGATTAATGAGAATTTTTTTTCAGTAAGTAATGAGATAGTTTTATTTGCATCATAAAATTTTAAAGACTTCATATATTTAAGCCTAAAAAATACAGTTTTCTTTCATAATCTGGGGTGTTCATGTCAGACATTTGATGGTGCCTTGGAGCTTTTAGAGGTTAGTGGTAATTCTTGAGGTCTCTGAGACATGCAAAGGCACACCTAAACTTTCTCATGGGTGGCTGCATGTTTTTTTAAAGATCAGTCTTTGCTATTCTCTTCAGTGTTATTTCTTTAGCCTTAGACTGACTCAATCGTCAGGTATAGGTTTTCTGTGCTTCTTTAAAATAAAATAAATTTTGAAAGAAAAGACAAAATAGTTCAGTCCATATTTAGCTTTGTTGGGCTCTTTCTGAGCTGTTTAATGGACAACTGGTTTGTTTTATTTATCTGACAGGGTTTCTTCATATTGTCTCAGGTTATCAGCACTCTTGCAGATCATATTACAGCTTGTGCTCGGATTTGACCCTCGCTAGGGTTCACTTTAAATCAGATCCTTATCATTAATGCAGTGATAAATAGAGATGCTTTGGAAGCAGTATACAGATTATTTATTTAGTACCTCTCTGTATCATGTTTTATACAAGCAGGGATCAATGTCAGACCTTTATGGATATAGCTTAGGTTGCATTCAGTAACTACAAACTAAAGCCCTTTAAATAATGTTAACTTAATAGCTGACATTTTTATGAAATAAGTCTGCTAGGGGGAAATGTAATATTGCTCTACAGTGAGGAAGATTTTGATTTTTAGTTGCATCCCAAACCTAAAGGGATGTTTTTAGTTTAACAACTGCCTTGAAGTCCCCATTAAAAAAATAAATTTAAAAAAAAGAGACAAATGCTTTTAAGGAGAAAAAAAAAATAAAAAGAGTGCTCTACCACAGGTGTGACCTGGGGTTATTGCTTTTGTAGTGATACTTTTTGTGAGGCTCTAAATAATTTTTCCCTTTTAACTCTTGCTGGTTCTTTTATGCCATAACTGATTTTCTTTTTTGTTAGACAAATTCAGGCTGGATTAAAACATACTTTCCTACACTTAGTCATAGTCTTATAACTTTATATAATACTTCTCTGGAAAATGGCAGATTCTGTGTGCTGCCTGTCTTGGTTACATTTCCAGTGACTAAAGTCTCCTTTTAGAGCAGATGACATGCACATTCAGAATGAAGAAAACAAGTTTTTCTATTAGAATTTCGGTATAACAAGCAAATTAAACTAAAGCTAGGTTAATGAAATAATTATTTTAAGTTTTTATATTGTTGCAGGGCATTTTAACAGAAAGCTTTTTAAAGCAATTTAATGGCACCTAAAAAGAAGTGAGGTTCCCAGTCAAAAATTGTTTCTGTACAAATTTAAGTTTTAGCAAAAATCCTATACTTAGATTTGAAGATATATCATGGGTAAAATTGTTTTTAGGTTTGGGTATAGATACCAAAATCTCAGGAGTTATTCTGGAAAAATTTTAGCCTTTACAGTAACATTTCTATGTATTCAAGTGTCATCTTGAATGTTTTCTTCCTGTTCTTACCATATTTTTTCCTACTTGGAAATAAAATCTTCAGAGATGGGTTATTGGATTCAGTTAAAAATCACTCTTGAAAAAAAACATGAGCAAATAAAAAATTGCTCATCACTGTGGAAGGGTTTTGAGATTTGCAACTGTTGCATTACCTTCCCCCACATGTTCTGTTACTGCAGCAATGTGCTCTAGAAAGTTTTAAGCTTTTCAGGTTCAGCACATTCAAGAAGAGCAACTATGGAGATTTTGTCACCTTTTCTGTCTCTTCCACTTTTAAGTGTAGTCCGAGCTGGGAATTGTATGGCTAGAATGTGGAGAATAGATGGAGAGAAAACCAAAACTGAAACAAAATTCAACTTCTTCAGGGGTTTGATTGATCTATAAGTCTTCTACTATGCTGTCTTTATCTTGGAAAGGATAAACTGATACTTTTCAAATGGATCCAAGGAAGTGTAGGAATATATCACAATATAAGATTTGAAATTGCTGAAGCACATTTTTTTATAAATGAAAAGATTCACACCTGAATGGTGCTGATCCATTCAAATGCTCAGGAATTGAGCTGATATATTCCATTCCTTCTAAATAGAGAAAACTGGAGGTAGGTGATTGATATGAGGTGTTTTAAGAAAATTTAAATAGAATGCATTCCTACTAAGTAAATTATTAATTCATTTAGCTGGAAGCCATCCAAAAGTAGCAGCTGCCATCTCGGTTAAGTTTGTTCACATACTGTAAACTGTATTGTTGCATGTTTGTGGATGATCTTAGTGGCTCACTTAGCTGGATTCAGAAAATAGCCCTGAAATTACTGCTTCTTGCATTTCCTTGTGATGTGAAATTTCCCAGTCTTGTACACTGGGCAGCTTGGAGGGTGGTTTGGGGTATTTTGGGTTAGTTGGTGGTTTGAGGTGTTTTTTTATAACTTCAGTTTCTGTAGGTGCTCCCTTGCTTCTTCCCATCTATACTGGACACTCCAATAAAAGGTATTAATTAATTCACTGGTTTCATCTGGCTTACATCTTCAATATTATGATTGAAACAACACTGAAGCCCTTACTTCTTGTCATCCATGGTTTTATATTATGTCATTTGTCTTCATAAGTATCCACATAAGCTGAGAATTACTCCAGTGATTGATAATCCAAATTTCAAATAGTGTCTTGTATAAATGTCACTTCCAGGTCAGCTTTAATAAAGCAGGTACCTATGTGGAGGAGCTCATGCCTGTACCTGCTGCTGCCTTCAGTACATGCTTGAGAACATCGTGTATGAAGGGGCTTTAGATGGATATTTAACTGCATTATCTGTGCTTGTTGACGTGCTAATTGGCCTTAATGGATCCTGACAAACACTAAGTTAATGATAACTGAGTGCAACAGATGGATAATAATGGAGTCTAAAAACTGAAAACCGGATTTTCAGCAAAGGCTGAATTTACTATACAGTAGGCTGTTTACAGCACATTTTTAGATGAAATGCTACTTTTTGCAAAACTGCATTGTTCTCTTTCTCTACCATGTTTTCCCCATTTGGGGGTGAAAGGGTCCTGAGCCTAACATGAGGCAAGATATTTCAAAATGAAGGGGAGGGTATAACAGCAGGCAAGGATCTGGTGAACATTTTGGTTTTGAGTATATTTCTTGTGAATATTTGAGAAAGACAAGGCTGCACAAAGAGCTTATTATGCTGTGTTAATTCAATTCTTGCACAGCGAAATGAGAGAACATCCTTAGACTTTCTTCTTGCCAATCACCAGGACTTGTGATACTGCTGCAATATTAAGTAGAGGGAGATACAATGCCACCATGCAGCATAGGCCTGTCTTTAAGATGAAAGATGTATTGATGGGCTTTAAATCCCACTTTAAAGAGGATGATGTATTTAAATCTGGATGCAAGGGGGAAGGGCAAGAACTTTCCTGAATGACAGTTACTGATATTCTCTCTGTGTTTTTAGTGATTACTTTTACTCACACATCCTTGTGAAGAATGTTAATATTGTTCTGTTGGCTTGGAACTGAAATACCAATAAATCCCCATTTAAAGGAAAATTTCTAAAAAGGAAAATCCAGAAACATAAACATTTTAATTCATATTGAATATGCTGTGCAGCGAGTTCCTAAGTGCTGAAACACTTCACAAAATCATCTTATGGGCTTTTATTATTTTGGGATTGAAATTAAGTGCCAAAAATTTATGTTTAAATAGAATTAGGCATTTGGAGTGCAGCTAGGCAATTCCACATTATCCTACTTGCTGGTCCATAGCATTTCCATGAGACTGTATAAGACCTAAGCACTCAGTAGCTGTTTCAGGAGCTCTAACTTTGTTCTGCAACTCTTTGTGTAAGGAGTTTGTGTCTTACTAAAAATATATATGCCACCTTTTCAGCTATGGTTATTGGATTACAGCTATTCACATTCAATCAGCAGTTAGGAGGAGGAGAGGGTGGCACCATGAGCCCTGGAAGTAGTGAGAAATGGAGTTTAACTGTACTGGAAGCCCTGCTTAAGGCAGAAACCTACTGGCATGGTTTGCAACCCATGAGTGGCTCCAGCTTGATTAAAGGCCTTGAAGCTGTTCTCATTTCTGCTGGCATTGGTACTTACTTAAAATGTCAATAAAAACAGGTTGGTGAAGATTAAAGATAACAGAATATAGCATCTGTGAAGAATGTCTGTTGACAGGTCTGCAGAAATTTTAGAGTGCTTATCCAGTGTGCTAAATTAAACCCAGTGTATTTCTGATCCATTATCTTCTGTCTGACCAGAGGCTTCAGAAGTAGGTGAATGAAAAGCACAAGCCCTCTTACATCATGACAGTGCCATAATCTCCATATGGAAAAAAGGAAAATCTTTCCTAAACCCTAAAAGCCAGTTAGATTCTACCTTGATGATTATCTGATGACCCAGATCTTAAATTCTCAGCTTACACCATATGAATTCCAAACAGGTCTTTCAGCTTTAGGTTACTCTTGGGCATACTTACAGCATTGTGTCTGGGGTTTTCAGCATCTCTGATGCATTTTCTGTCTCCTTGTCCCTAATGCAATCTCATCTGGAAACGGCATCTGCAAATTCAGCTTTCCAAGGCAGCCAGAGTTTGGTCCTGTGTGTGACATTCCTGTGCAATTCACACTTGCATGGTGTTTTTGGCTGGTGTCAGCCGTGAGCACATTCATTTACAGTTTATCTCCTGCACTGGAAGAGTGAATAAGAAATAAACTCAACCTTAGCAAATGCTTAGGATTCTAAGAACAGTTACCTGATCACTAGCCCACACAAATGTGATTTAGGTGATTGATTCTAAGCAGAACATTGTTCAAGTTTTGAGACTTTTCATTCAGTGACCTTAAGAAATATTAGATTAAGGTTAATTAAAATGATGGGAGATAAAGGTGAAAAAAAATATTACAGATAAATTTTATTTGACTAGATAAACTGAATTTTTATAAAACCTATACATGGATGTCTAGGATGTCATAAAACTAGCAATCCTTCTTTATGTTAAGTTTAGAAAAAAATGGTAGGAATATCCCTTCTTTTTTTCTATAGCTGTGACACATTTAGGATTTTTTCTCTTTTTCTATGCTTACTGCTGAAAGAAACCCCTGAAAATTAATAAACTTCAACGTGGGAGTTTTGGGATGTGGTTTTTTTCCCCAATAAAGATTCCATAAATATTTTTTATCAGTTTTCCTTTAAAGAAAAAATTAAAATTTAAACCTGCACTATAATGGGATTTCGCTGCCTATTTGATGAAACCAAAGTTCTAAAAAATGTTACTGATTTTATTGGGATGAAATGAAACCTTTCAGTCTTGTGGATGTGTGTGTGTGCATTCTGTGCTCCATCACTCCCTGGATTTGCAGGGTAAACACATCCAAGTCTCTGTTCTGAATTGAGCAGGGTAATTATTCAAGGTATTCATCCCAGTGTAGGTAATTATCCTGGATAGTCCTCTCTGGTTTGGAAGCTGTTTGCATCTGACTGGACTTCTGGGCATGCTGAGAGACCTTCCTTGATTAAAATTTTGTTTGGTCTGAAAAGGCAAGAATTTCCTGATTTTCCCTTGGGGGGAAATATTGTTTTATTAAGAAAATTATTGAAATTAATGCACCATTTTAAAGAATGAATACTTTCTGTTCCCAAGTGGCTGTTAATGAAAGGATTCGTATTCCTGGCTCCCCCAGACATTCACATATGACACTGTGAAACAAGTTCAGACTGTGATATTTGGGGACCCATTTCAGCCTTTCTTTTAATAGTGTATAAAACTAACCTGGAAACCAATTAATTGTCTAGATGATCAATTTTATATTTATACCAGTTTTTGATACGAAAACTGTACTGTTTTATCTTTTCTATATTTTTATATTCACATTGTTGTGGCAATTTAGTGTTAGAGTTTTTTTTATCTCAAGGAACAGATCAAGTACACACATCAAAGTTATATTTCCTGGAAAAAAATTTACTTTTTTTAAGTATATTACTTTATCAGCTTTTTCCTTAATTCATTACCCCTTTAAACACTTCTCAAATGAAGCTGCACTATGCCTATGTACTCTATTTTACAAAGCAACCTGGGTTTATATTTTACATTTGTAATTCTTTTCAACTGTAATTTTTCCTTCATATTATCTTTTTTCATATTCTTTCAGTTTTTCTAAATGAGGCCACCTCTGAAACTGCTGGCAGGTAGTGAGAAAATAAGTGTTTAATGAGTGAGGAAACTATTAGAGCAGCCAAGAAAGGGAAATTACAGCATATGTAATAGGACAATCATTACTTTTATAAAATTCAGTATTAAATTGTTAATGTCTCTTGACAGTTCTTTAGTAATTAAGATTTCATCTTGATTGTCTTTCTGTTAACATGAAATGATATGATAGTTAATATTGTTTAAATCACAATGTTAAGTGAATGAAAAATCATAGTGTACAATCCTCTGGATAGTATTTGTTAGAGGCTTTAATGTTATACTCAATTTAGAAAAATGTTTTTTCATTAAATTGTGAATGTAGGTTTATAACATTTAAATTGTCTCTTGGTAATATTACATTTATAAAATATATATATGAATGCACATTCATACACTTTTCTGGCTTTTTAAAATACATAAACTGTATAAATAAAAGCTAATTATGAGGTATGACTAAAAGGTAGACTTTTAGACTAATTTATAATCCAGTGACACTCAGTATGTGCTAAAAATATTTGTAAAAAATGTAGTTGCTACAAACATATTTATGACGGTTATTTTTTCATATTGTAACTGAAGTAGCATTTCACTTTTGATATAATCTAGGTAAGAAACAGCAAGGTAATAATCAGGCTAAGCAGGTGCTTACTCAGAGGATAAAGGATGTCATGGACTCAACTCCCACAGAGGCACAAGAGGTTTTACAACTATTGGGTCTTGTCATAATGATGCAGGACAGAAATACACAGTACCCCTGGGTTAAAAATACAGGAGAAACTTTCCACCATCCAGAGAACTATGAAGGGTCCATTAGCAGAAATAATAGTAAAACATGAAAAAGTAACTAAAATAGAGAAAATTGATACAGTTAATTCAATAAAAAACACAGTCAAGGGCTTTTGACAAGCATACTATGCTTAAATTTAACAGCTGGGACCTGCTCTGTGATTTTAGGAAAGTCTCTTAGTGCTAAAATCTACTACAAACTCCTACTGTGGTCCAAAGTTCTAAAACCCGTTTCTTGGTTCAGTTGTTATATCATTTCAGTGGTTCAGTTCCTCAAATACAAAACAGAAGGAATAACAATTTTATGTCTTGAAGACTCACAAGGATGAACTCATTCATTCCTTAGCTGGAACGACACTGCAATGACACAGGCACATCTGTTACAGTATGATCAACAAAAATAAATAACATGTTTAAGAAAGGGAGAAGATAAAGTCCTCATCAGAAAATCTAATTCTGATATTTTGCTTAACTTTTTCCCAAATACTCTGTTACCCAGCAGTGAACATGTTCTCAGACACCAAGTGGAAAGCAGTGAATGCTTACAGTATGGAAGGTACACGTGTATGAAAATCAGTAGGGTTACTACCAGGAACATACTGACTTTCACTATCAGCCATTTAAAATCAATTTGAAGGCATTTGGAAAGCATTTTAAAGAGCAACTAGGCATCAATAAAATTTAATTAATTGGGTCTATGGATGCACATGTAAATTGAGTGCTAATTGTGCTAGCAATGCTTTTCCATTAAAAATTAAACTCATAATTAGTAACTAAGAAAAACCAAGCCAATGTTGTTCCATAAACAAATCTCATTTTCTTTAATTGTGCCCCTACTTTAGATAACAATCATAACTCTCCATTTGCATTGTTAAATATAAGCATCTCCTCAGCATGGGAAAGATAAAATCATTGCCATTTGTTTTAAGATATCACAGAAGTATCATTCAAGATTTCTGATGTAGTGCTTAAATTGCCTTATCCCTCCTTTGAACAAGAATGGAAAGTACTTTTTCTCTTAATATCTGACAGAGTACTTAATTAAGGAGAAAACTAAGTTTTTCAACCATATTTTTATAAAGAAAGATTTAACAGTAGTGTGGGGATTAGTGGGGTAATCTACTTTATTTACCTATAGGTTTGAGTATTCAGAGATGAGATTCAATATGAGGGTCAGTTCAGCATGCAGGTATTTGGAGCTTCTGTTCTGTTCTTGCTCTTCCACAAACTCTGCTGCCATAGCTGTGCTTTCAGAACAAATACAAATCTAGGGCAGGGAGGAATCTTGGTAGGAAGTTCATAGATTTCAGGAGTGAAAGGTAGGATCTAGTGCTTGTCAAACAGAAGTATGTCTTTAAAAACTGGGCTGAGACTTCTGAAAGCAGATCCTCTCACTGTGCCGTGCTGAAGTACCTTCACTGTTCTGGATCCAGTTCCTGGGCAGGCACCTGGGAGTCAGGGACTGGAGACCCTAAATTTTATTAGCTGGACACTTGGAATGATGTAAGCACTCATTCAGTTCCTGCACCAACTAAATGTGTCACTTCATTACCTTGCTGTTGTAAAGATACAAACCCCTTAAAAACTGCCAAGGACTGGGGGATGAGTTAGACATGGTTATAACTAGAGAGCAATGGTGGTGTTGTGTTTGATTATACTGAGGACAGCAATAAAAAAAATGAAAACACAGGAAAGCAAAAATTATCTGAACCAATACAATTCAGGGATTCTGAATCCAAATCTGAACTTATGCCCTTATTCATACCACCTCTTCTGTAGAGCTTCATTTCACCTGTGGACAAGTTGTTTGTAGTGTTTTGTAGTTTCTTTTGTCCTTTCAAATAATCTTGTAACCACACATATTTCATATTAATTGTCAACTTGTACACTTCATCAAGAGCTGGGCTTGTGGGTGGAGTTTAAGATTGCACTTTTCTAGAAGGATTTGAAGTCATTACTAATTCAGCATGAATTGGTTTGGCTTTCCCAGCTGGTATGTCCTAGTCATCCCAAAAACATCTTTAGACCAAAGTCAAGGAAATGAGTGTACAAATTAAGTGGAGTAATGATTCCGTATTTCATGTAGAAAACAACTCTGGGAAATTTGTGCATCTGACTGTGAGAAGTGGCTTGTGCCCTTTCACTGGGGTTTGGAGAACTTGCAAATTCCAGATGAGTTATTAGAAAAGTGAGTTACTTGAAACCTTGACAGTCAAGGCTGCGCTGATCATTTGTCTGATCCCACAAATGTTTGTCCATGTAAAGATTTTCAGTGCACACGGATGTTCAAGTGGGACTGGAGTCTTACCTGCTCATTTAGAAGGAAAGCAAAGGCTCCTCAGAGTGTGCACTGCGTTGTACCTGAATCACAGAGCAGATCCTGCTCAATTCTTATTACTCTGTCACTCTGGTTTAAAGCTGTCATCTGCCATTAGGTGGACAGAGAGTTTAGGAGTAGCTTGGTTTTATTTTCCCTCTTGCAAATCAGGAAAAGAAGGTGTCTTTTGGAAGGCAGTCAGAGCTGACAGTGCAGGGGGGAGTAGAGAAGGCATTTCAGACCAGGCTGAAGAATACTGGGACCCTCTAAAGAATCCTGCTTGGAGCTGCCTCCTCCTCCCATGTCAGACAAAGTTTGCAAGCATGCTTTCAAGCAGCTTAAACCTCCTCCTAATCTTATAAGAGAAATGGAACTATTTGCTGTTGCTTATATCTACAGTGGTTTCTATCTCTTCTGTCTGTCAGGTGACCCAGATCCTAAACCTCTTTGTAAACTTCAATTAAATGTTTAGCCATGGATGGGGGATGTGTTTCACACAAGCCTTGGTCACTGCACCAACATGCCTTGAGCAGTAAATTGAGATGATAAAGAAAGGAGATGGAAATTTTCCATTCAACCTCCATCTGATGTGATAAATTCCCACTCGTTTTCACACAAGTTGTATTTTTATGAGAGCTAGCAGTTAAACATTCAAAACTGACGACACAAATTTAAATCTCTTTTTTGTTAAAGCCTTGTACTCATTAGCTTTCAATCAGAATGGATTAAGAGGTGGGAAACACAATTGTGCTAAATAGAAACAGAGAGATAAATACAGTTTCTGCTTTGAGGTTTGAAGTTTTGGAGATTTGCGTAGATTTTTTTGGTTGTTTTGTCAATATTTTCCCCCCACAACCAGTAAGCTACCTTGAGTTGCAACATCCTTCCTCTGGACCTGGCAGCCCTCCTGATATTCCTTTTATGAAATTTTACACTTTGTAAAATGCAAAGTCCTTATTGGGAAGTAAAAAATAAAAAAAAAAAAAAAAAAATAAAGATTGTTTTTCTGTGGAAATAGAGTTACTTTGTTTGGAATATTTACTATCCCATGCTAATTTTCATCATATTAATAACTGAAAGTCTAGGGAAAAAATGTAGGAAATATCAAGACAGTAATTTTCCATTAGCAAAAGCTGTTTCCACAAACTCATTTCTTAGCATTATATTAATTTTATACACTTAAATATTGAAAAGACAAAATGTAAATATTGTATTTTGAAAAACAATTCTTAAAATACAAATATTTTCTTTTGAGAAATAATTATTTATTAATTTTTTGTTACTTTATTAAATTTTTAATTTCACAGCAAGACAAAGTTATTATGCGTAATGAATGTGAGATGAGGATTTATTTCACTATTACAGACAGATTGTGCTTCTCATTTGGAAAAGCTGATAAAGTAGTTCAAACTAAAGACCAGAACTAAATAGCCAAATTTCCAAACTAGTTTAAATCTAAAAAATTGTAATCTGTTTATTGCATCCTGTAACATTTCACAGGCAGTAGAATTATGACAGGCTAATATTACATATTGTCATGCATTTCAGCGTATGTCAAATGACAGATTCAGCTATAATGTGCCAATAGTAGTATTTTATCGTATACATTACTCCCACACAGATATATAAGAGAAAATTACTAATAAATGCATACAGTGAAAGTATGTGTTACTGTTCTCTGAAAAAAAATACCAGGATCTGATTGATTATAAACCAGATATTTTTGAAAATTAGTTTAATGGAAATTTTTTAAAATACTTTTTTAATTTGGAATATAGTTCTTCATGGCAAATCTATACATTTCAATAAATTGAGTGTTTAATTTAAAACAGAAATTCCAGGATTGGAAGTGGCTATTCTGGAAACTAGCATGGGAATTTTCTTTTTATATTAGATTAAGAAATGCAAAGAAAGACCAATCATGTGAGACAGTTGGCACAGTCTCTCTTCAAATCCAGCTGCTGTATTTGTTCAAGTTGTCAAGCAAAATCTCACTTTGATAACAACTGGACAGTAGCATACAGTAACCAGGTGCCAGCTCTTGCTGTCTAAAAATACACAAAGGAAGGACCAGGCAAGAGTTGAAAATGCTGGACAACTCTCCTAGACAGCAAAGTGGCCAGATCCAAAACTTCACTTATTCTCAGGATAATAGTCTGTTATTTGAGGTTGATTCTAGTTGATTTTTGCCTATACCATCATTTTTATTTACTCTGTAAGAGACAATGTAAAAAGGCCCATAATGAGAAATGCACTTTTTTCTCTTTGCTACTAATTCCCAAGCTGAGCAAGCTTCAACACTCCTAATCATTTCCTTGCTAACTGCACATGTTGATGGTTATTTGATGCTATTCTGTCAGTGGAATCCTGTGCTGGTGACTCCTCTCATGTGAGTTGTTTCTGAGCTCTGTATGGTGCTGGGAGTTTGGATAGTGTTAAAACCTAAAATAATTTCTCAATTTCCTCTGATCTAAAATGCATGTTACATACAAAAGGAAATATCAGAGCTTTATGAAATCTTCTAGGAGAAAAACAAGAAGTAGGAAAAGTCTCTGGTGTTTGTTTTTCTCATGCTGCTTTGCTTGTGTCAGGTTTCAGGCCTTGAATGCCTTTTGGTTTGTCCATGTACTTTTTGTTTGTTAAACTTCATGTGCTTATCTAACTTCCTAATCTCCTGTGGGGATTTGATAACCTTAGTGTTTTTTTCATGCTGATTCTAGTGCCATGATTAATGGGATAGACCACTAAACTGGCCACCTCCAAAATTATGGAATGTGTTAATCAGATGGGCAGATGACCTCAGGGAGTGCAATGACCCCTAGGATCAAAGGTCAGATTTTAACAATATGACAAATACAAGGATGTTGTCATTTCAAACTAAAAAAGGGTAGATAGAAAAAGGGTAACTTGAGAGTGACATAGTTATTTCTTGCAGGTTTTAGGTATACAAATCAACTTTTGCCATTAAATAGCGAGTAATGTATCTTCAATGGCTTGCTATATGAGGTCAAAGTCCCAGAGGAAAGATTGTTGGTAAGGTACACGACAAAAAGAACACAAGATTTGGTTTCAGTTTTAGTGTTTGATGTAAAACAACCTGTTATTTCTGTGCCTTCATTTTCCTCCCTATAAATATTACAGAATATGATCCTTGGTGAGGCTGTTTGAAAATCAAGCACTCGGGGTAGTGCAGGAGGGCAATGCAGTGTTGCTATCAGTGCTGCTGATGAGTAGCTGTTTCATATATTATCCACTTAACTGGAAACATGACACCATATGGTAGTTGAGCAAGGAATTTTATTTTTCTCTCTTAATTGTTAAAGTGATCTCTGTGGAGTTGTATTACAGAAGGAAAAAGACTCAGTCTTCAGCCTGCTACAACTGAGAAGCAAGAGAACTTTTAATACAAATCTGTGCTTCTATTACACTGAGTGGCCAGATAACACTACAGACTTTGAAATCATTTAAGACAGCTCTAAGTTATGCTGGCTGAATATGCTGGGAACCTGTCAGAGCACTGTATGATTTTCCCAATCATGGCATGGAGTCTGCTCCGTACTTTCTAACCCAACCTTCTCCTAGGCCTTGGAAATAATTAGCACAGAAATGCATTACATCAAGGACAATCATCTGTTCTCCTTTATGGCAGGTTTACAGTCTCAGCTTTGCAAACCTGCTGAATGTAGGGCAGGAGTTTGAAGCTGAAGTGTGTTGTGCCAGTGACACAAGCAGACAGTGCTGTATCTTCAGTGCAGTTTCTATTCTGCAGAATTTGTAGGGAACAGTATAGTCTAGAGTTATCTTGGCCCAGGTATTTAACATTTTTTCTTATCTGCAGCCCCAGGTATTTCACAAATGGCACTAAAAAGCAGTATGGAACCCCCTCATCTCTAAATAATCCAAGTATTGGAAGTCATTTATAAACTTTCATAATGGTACTGCTGTCCTAGCTATGACGGTCCAAGGACACCACTAAGTCAAGTTTTGTGCTGGATCATAGTACCATTTGTTATAATTAGCTATCAACTTAGATTTATTCTCAGCTTTCATATTCTTTCAAAGTCTGTTGCTTCTGTTTCAAACTAAAGAATTACTCAAAAACATCCCTGCTGATTCCCCACCTCCTGTGTTGTTGACTGTTCAATAAAAACATTTCTTTTCCCCAGAAGTCCAGGGTTGCCTTAGGAAATTCTGTCATGAATGCCCAGATGCTCTGCTACATGTTGGTTGTATTGACAGTAAAGGAGACAAAGCACTGAGGAATAACTCATAAACCATCAATTCACCTTTATTAGTTAGAGAGAGCTCTAACTTGGTTGTGGCAGTGTGAGTGAGTAAAGAATGTAGCCCAGCACAGGAACTAAAAGGCCTAAGTCAGACTAGAAAGGTAACTCTCATATTTTAATATTCAGCTTTAAGTGTAATCTCCCTACTAGAAAAATATTTCCTTAATAGGTCTTCAGATTACTTTTGGTTTGTAGCTAATAATGGAAATGAGTTCTACAGAATATGGTCAGTTAAGACGTAAAATGAAGTATTCTGTTCTGAGGGCATATGTATTTATGTTCTATGTTCACAAAAAAAAATGTTTTATCACAATAATAAAAAAGAAAAGAAACCATTTTGCATGAAAACATGTTTTAACTGTATTTGTAACACTCAGTAAATAAATTACAGGTTTTATATCATTCAGAAAGAGCTGCGAGTGATTTATTCAGTTATTAACTTCACACGCTTGGAAGAATGAATTAAATACCAGTCCTTGTTGAAGGCTTTTGGATTATTCTGCCAGAATATACCACTTAAAAGTTTTGGCAGCTCAGTGTGTGTTGTGTGATGAGCAGGAAGGTTTTGTTGGAAGCTGAAGCAGATGAGTCTGTATCTTGACAGTTTACAGCATCTTATAAATTCCATAAAATGAAAATGAATTATGTATTATTGGGTTTACATAAGGTCACCAGATGAACTCTGACCCTTCTCTTTTCTCATTTGGCTCAATTATTAGATGAAATGACAGATCTGATCTCTTTTCAAATTGTATTAGAAGGGGCCTCTTTATTTTGCCCTCTAGCAGCAATTCTCTGACAGAACTAGGCAAGTGCATTAATTATGATTGATTTAGTGGGTCTATAAGGTGATTATTTCTCAAATTCTACTTCTGTGAGAAAACCTTTTGACCTCTCTCAGGCCACACAGCAAATGAAATCCATAAGAAGATTTAAGAGGGGACTGACCAGCACTGCAGTTTCTTTCTGCTGTTTGAACTCAAAACACTTTGGGACACCCAAGCAAATCCAAAGGATTGAATTACCAGGACATACTGTGGTTAAAATGTTTAACAATTTGATATCTCTGTTTAAAGTAAATGGCATGAAATTGATCACAAGGGGGGAAAGTCCCCTTTTTGGAGGGGGGGAATGCCAAAAAGGATTTTTTGCTTTGTAAATTAGACATGAGAAAATTACCAAGATGCCTAATGTTGAGACTGATGGAGAGTGTTACATTGCAGTGAGAATAGAATTTCAGCCATGCTCTTCTAATGAAGTGGCAAATAATTTCATAAATCTATGTAAGAATCTACTTCTTGGTATGATGTGTATATTTATATGTGTGTATGTGGATATGTTTACATACATATATATAAACATAGTAAAGAATAGAGCTTGAAACCAAATCTGAGTTCAGAAAGAGAAACTGCACACTGATGTTTTGTTTATGGGCTAATAGAAAAGCCAATCCTGTTTCCAGATAAACCTCTCTGGTTTTGGCAGGCATTCTCTGGGAGGCCTGCAGTAATGCACCACACAAGTGCAGTAATTCTGGATCTGAGCTTGGTGTAACGATGCCTTTTATAGCTCTGTTGTTATTAGCCAGTCAGGGGATCTGTGCAGCAGGAGAAGTCTCTTGGGGGCAGAGCTGGCTGCTCCTCAGTACCAGCTCAGAGCAGTATCCCCTCTGCCTTGGCCATTTCACCCCATTAAACTTTTGCTGAGTTGCCACTTCTGATAACTGGTCTCCAGAAACAGAGTTGTAGAGGAATAGAAATAAGGTTAAATAAACTTCTTGTTAGCCCAGATTTCTCACTCTATTATTGCAGTGAATGTCTTGGAAATGTAAGATAAATGCCCTTTTTAAATCTTTTTCTGGAAACCAGATATTTGTAAGGTGGTAATCATGACTAGTAATCCAGTTAATGATCAGCAGCTGGATCAAACCTGTATTTCTTTTAAGCATATGTGCTATAATTTATTAAGTAGCAGTAATTTAAACTTGTTAGAGAGTTTTTTCATATACTTTGTAGAGATGGATGCTATTGTTCAAGTGGTCTTTCAGGAACTCATGAAAAAAAATCTGAAAATCCAGCTAATCAAGATGAGGTTTTGACAGTAGACTTTAACTTTCTAAATGTAAAGCTGAGCAAGCAGAAAAAAAAAAAAAATGAAAATAGAATGAGAATTGCAGATAGATTTCAGTACTCCACAGGTAAGGAAACTAACTGAGGCTTAACATGCTACTGTAAAATGATTTAGTTCTAATTATTTCCATGAAGCAGAGGGTAAACAAAAAATCTCTCATGCTTTTTTGTGTGAAATAATTTAGAAATCGCTCTAGGATGCAGAAGGGTGTTCACATCTCTACTGTGCTTGAGATGGGGTGACCAGAGATGAGCTCTCTGCTTTGCATCAGGCAGAAAAAGAACATGACCTGGCTCTTGTGATGAAGGAAGCATCCCTGCTGTTCAGTACATGCATTTGTGCACATACAATAAAAATGGGAACCAGGAAACAATTGTTTTTGTAGGGAGCTGTTCAAAGCAGCATGTGTGAAACTTGGACACCAGTCACAAGCAGTGTTGGTTGTCCTCTAGTCAGATATGATAGTGACACCATTTCAGGGGAACAAAAAGCTTGGGCAATTTTCAGCTACCCTGGACCATGTTATCCACGTTGTGGCCTTGCTTCTTCAGTAGCTCTTTTCCCATAAAACTCTTGCTGCTGATCAGCACTTATTTTTCAAGTCCCTTTATCAGTAGGAAAGGGCACATGGTGCCTCACCAGATATTGTGGATATTTCACTTTACCAGCATAAATGAGAACACTGTCAACAACTTCATTAGCCTCCTTTGCAGTGGGCACAAAATATTTGAACAGTAAAGTGCCTGTTGAACATTTATTGCTCAGTTTTCTGGGGAATTCCTTACTGTCTGAATTAATCTCTTTGGCCATTCAAATTCTGGTGCTGGAGCATGTGCAGAAGCAAGAAAAGCACAGCAGTTGTCTTCGTGTTATGTATCAGCTGTTCTTCCAGATCTCTGCAGGAGATCTGAGCACAAATCCTGTCACAGTGAATGGCTTGGCTGCTTTATCACTCTGCTCTGCCAGTAACCTTGGTAAAGGCGTAGCACCTGCATTAGTCAATGCTGTGCCTCTGCTCCTTTTTAACGATACTCCTTGTATTGAACTTACTATGGTTATTACTCACTTGCTCTCAGAGATTTGCTGGCACAGGCACTCCTGCTCTGATGCAGTATTTCTGAGGTTAAGATTTTCTTTTCTTACATTAAAAATTAGGCAAAAGTCCTAATGTCCATTTGTTGATACTGGAAAAGTAAAGAATGTCCAGTGAAAATAAGCTAACTGAAGTCATGCTGATGAAATAAATCACCTTGATGTGGACTGTTATCCAAAGGGCTTAGAGCTGCCTTGTGTGTCCCAGTATTGTGTGGGAAGCTATAGCAGCATTTTAGACCTTAATAAAGAGGTTATTTCCCATAACTGATAATTCAGACATTCAGTGTAACCATCAGAATCTCTCGAAAGACCCCTTTTTACTGTAGTAGAATATAAATAAACCCTTCTCCAGCTCCATTGCCCTTCTCTGGATATGCCCATTGAGACATAAAACAAAGGAGATAGAAAAATGGGGAAGCTTGCTCCCACTTTGTAGGCAATACATGTATAACCTTTGTGAAGTTCAGTGATGTTTCCAGGCATTATTGTTTTCTGTATGATTCTTATGGGTTATTTGTGCTGGGCTTGCCACATTTCTGACTTTGTAATTTTTTTCTTTTTTAGTTGGAAAGTTTTAGAAAGCACACAGACTACAAGTGTTTTCCCCAAGGAGGTGAAGGAAGACATTTTCCAGACGTGTTCATATTAATAATGTAGTGTATTTGATTCCTCTCCTGACAGGTGCTGCTGCTATGTTTGCTATATATTATAGATACGATATGTTATGATATTCTAAAAATATCTAGCTACTAATAATAGAGTTTGGATCTCAGGAGACCAATGGTAGCTTCATATACCCTGTCCTGTGTGTACCCAGCCATTTGTGTGGTGCTGCTGTGACTTAGGGCAAAGTCCTGCAGGGTGCTTAACCTTTGAGATGCCCATGATCATCTCCCTTGGATGCCCCATCCTGCTTGGCAAAACTGTATATGTTCAGTCTAGTAGCAAAAGTTCCCTTTTTCCTGTAACTTTACACTTGTCCTTCTGTAGTTCAATAGACACTGATGTCTGATGTGTGAAGGAAGGGTACTGATGTGTGCAGCATTAAGTTGTCCAGGTAGAAATTCTCAAGAATCATTTATATCGATTCTACATAGCTCAGTATTCATTTTGATCTTACCATTCTGATAAATCGGCTTAGATAGCTTTACAATAAATAGATATTAATAATTCCAGTGTCTGATTATGTCAGACTAAGCCCCTAAAAGCCTTGGGTTTACAGTTTGTTACTCCCTTGCAAGTAGTAATGTTAGTTATGATAATGAGTATTGTTTGTTTGTGAGCAACATGATCTCAGACCTGAGCTGAGCACATTGTTCTCAATATATCTAAGAGCTGCAGCAAATTAGAAATGATGTTCAAAGGTTACATTTTAATCTCTGAGTTTTTTGTGCCTTGTTTAGAGATAACTTCCTGCTCAGAAGGCTCTCCTCACTTGGCTTGAATCTGAAAAGAAAATGTATTACATTTTAATACTGACACAAACAAATGAGTTGGTTTTAGATTCTGTCATCCACAAACTGCTATGTTTATAATACCATGAGTATATTAATGGACAGATTTAATGATATATATATTATTTCTGTCAGGATCCTCTAAATTACTTTTGCTACCACAAGACACAAAATGATGATGTATTTCAGTGAACAAAGGAAGGTAGGTTACATTTCCAGTGCCCATAAATTCTTTGTTTTAAAAACATCAAGGCCCTTGATACAGTACAGTGCTTTTCAGGAGATTTGCTAGTAAAAATTAACTGGTGCGGTGGAAGAAGGTTTCCTGATGTACCTTCCTGTATCACATTTCCCCAGTCGGTTTTCTCCCATTCTAGAGGTGGCACTGACTGACTCCTGCTTCATTCCAGTTTCTCAGTTTTGGTGGGTGCTGGCATGGCTAATGTGCTACAGTGAAAACCACACTGAACTGTGGAATCCAAGTGTGTTTGGGGCCAGAATCATTTTACCATAATCTTGGAAGGCTTTTCATGCCACATTATTTATTATTATTTCTCTTTAATGTACTTCCCATTTTAAAATATCTTTTAAAGAAGTTTGTGCTTTGCAGTTTAGTTTATTCCCACATTCAGCTCTAATATTTGGCTACTATCCTCCTGCTCCTGTTTTGGGTTTTGTTTCTCATGTATGGGTTTGAGGAATGGGGGATTGAAGGTACCTCAGAAATATACTTACTTTCTTATTTCTTCCTCTGTTCTTGTCATGAACAAGATTCTAATATTCTCTCTCTAGTAAAAATCTCTGCTTTGTGAAGCAACACTAAGTAGATGGAAAAAATACAGGCAATTTATTTAGGTGAAGATAAACCCAAATCTTTCCTCTTTCTATTTTGAGCTCTACATCAAGTAGAGTAATCTTAAACTGTAGTTTTTTCATACTTCTTAATTATTCTTAGTCTAGCCTGACAGCCTGTTGGAGAAGAAAAGGATATCAGGTGACTTGTGTTATTTTGGTATTTGTTTGGTATTTATTATTGAACTGAAATGGTTATTTAAGTTATTTTTGTATTTATTATTGAGCTTTAATGTTTGGTATAAAGTATGTATTGGCATGATACATTTTCAATTTACTGCAAAGACAAGTAGAATTTAGTTTAGCATTCTTTTTGTGAGCTGTTAATCTCAGTAAATAAAATTCCCAATAGTAAATAACAGTTAGTTGAGGATTATAGACTGTGTGCAAATGGAATAAATTTGTCAAAGTGTTTTAAAAATCTAGATAATCAGAGAATGGGTAAAAGCAGCAAAACAAATTACAGGTGGAGGGAAGAGTTGTGTGTACTAAATTATTTCCTGCAAGCTGTTTGCTTATGTTTGCTCTAATAGAACCCAGTTTTTCAGACCAGATGCCATTCTGCAGAAAATGACTTAGATGTGAGAAATATTGGTTCGGTTTAAGTTGTACAATGAAGTGACAATTGCAATTGACTAGATGATTAAAAAGAAAAAAAGAAATCTTTGCATATAAACAAACAAGATAATGCAACTCTTTAACTGAAAGGGTGTTAAACTATTCCCACATTGTTGGCGGACTCTAGAGAATAATTTGCCTCACAGGCTCAGTAGTTTCACATGGATCTTCTTTACTCTGTCCTGCAACATTTTCTCTGTTTAGAAGTGGTAGGGATTTTAATAAAAGAGTAGAAATACCACAGCAATATAATGCAAGAGGGGACTTGGTTAAAAGAATCAGAGCAGGGTTTATATTTAATAAAGAAATACATTTCCAGAGAAAGATTCTGAGAAGGGGGAGGAGGGGAGTAGGAAAAAGGAAAAAAAAAAACACGCTACAGATGCTCAAGTGTTCATTACCCAAATCTTTGCAGGAAGCAATTGAATAGAATTACCTACAAAGAGAATGTGGCATTTTAACATTATACAATCATGTTCCTCATGGCAGGTGACATCTATCTCCTTGATGGAGACTGTATCTCAAAAATACATTCACCGAGCTGTCTATAAATTCAAATAAACCCTGCAATTTAATTTTCAACATATCCATATGTTTGAGAATCAAGCTTTCAGCAGTTGAGTACAGTTTGTGTTGATACTACTGTACCCAGTGAATAAGGAGGAAACAATGCAGTGCCACTGCAGCTATAGCCAGGTTTAGCAGGGGTCTGCAGGGAGAAAGGATTCGTCCCAGTGTTCTGGGTCTAATTCAAGATCCAGTCAATAGAATTTCCAAGAAGTTCATCCTTTCTTGTTTGGTCAAACGCAACCTTTTTCATGGTTTAGAGGAACTATGTCATTACTTACTTAGAAACACAAAGAACCAAATGTGTCATTGTGCACCATGGAAATGCAGCCAAGAATCTTTTAAGATAAAATAAAACCCTTAATTCTTTAAGAAAAATAATACAGTAGAATGTGTATTCATTGAACTTCTTGAGTATAGATTTTTAGAATATCTGTTAAATTATATTGTTTGCAAGAAAAAGAACACCTGAGGCAGCTGCTGTAACAAGAGGAGAAATGTAGCTGTTATTTTTTGGTTTTCAAAAAGGCATTTCCCAAATAAGTCTCATTTCTTTGTGTGTGTGCGATTTTATTTTTGCTAATGAAAAATGTTGTCTTGTGAGCTGAAGAAACAGCTTGAAATAATGAACAAACAAGTAAGGACTTTACCAGAATGTTTATTTTCTCTTCTGGAATGTGATAGATACTGTAGGTTGAGAAAAGCACTCTTACAACGGTAGGTTTCTTCACACTGCCAGTGGGACCTATGGGTGTGTTTGGATCAGTCAGAAAATTCCTAATAGCCAAAAACATTCAAAGATGCTTCTGGCAGTAATCACCAGCAGATCTCCAAAAGACTGACTGGGCATTCAATGCTCAATGATGCCATTCCAAGTTTTTTGCACAGCCCCTGGCTCTATAATGGTAATATGAAATTTTGGGTAAAAGCACACCAAAAGACAAGCTCTTAACTAGGCTAGCTCTTAGGCCTAGGGCAGTCCAGGCACCACAACCTCCAGGGGAAGGCAAAGCTCCCCTTGCACTGCCAGCCCTACCACGAGTTCTGTGCTGGAGGATGTGTGAGCTCAGTCCCTCCTGTGCTGCCCAGGGCGGGACACCTCTGCCAGAGCTCGGACAGCTGTGTGGACAGAAAAGCTGAGAACATCCCCATCGGGGAGGTGGCCTGGCCTCACCTGGTCTCAAACTTCACTCAGTCTGGAGATGATGGATTCCAGGAACGTCAGCAGTCCGGGGCCTCACCTGAGACCAACAGTTGCCAAAGTATTTTTTGGACATCTTTGTCTCTTGTAGGGCTGGCAAAGTATTGTCTCATGTTTTGTCCCGGCCTGTAAGGTTGCTGTCTTCATTTGCATTCTTCAGCCTTTTCAAGGCCATTTAGGATGTGTCAGACTTCCAGAACAATGAACATTTGGATAAGATAGAGTGAATTTGGCTACTAAAATGAGTAAAAGTCAGTACTGGGGTTCTCCAGGATCAACTCTTTGCATCAGGGAGAGCACGATGAACTCCCATTAGGCCATTAGTGATTTGGTATGCGAGAGGCAAGAAGACAATAATTTCTCAAGTCTTGGATCGTATAATACTATTTCTGTACTTCAGGAACAAACTTTCTGAGCTGCCCCAAGTTGCCAAAAGTTTGTTACTTGTAGCTATAATGATTACAATGTTCAATAAATGTTCCCTTCCAGGTGTAGATCTAATAACTTTATTTTATTTTTTTTGTGTAGAGGAGAATTTGGTGTTGAATATTTTGGTACATTAAGAAATTAAACATATATAGCTAGTTTATAAATCATAAAAACATATATTTAGGTGACCTGATGTTAAGGCAGAAGTTTTCATGTCATCTTCATCCTCTCATTGTGAAGCCTGCAGATTTGAACCCTGGCCACTGATATTTTTTAAGATAATAGAACTATGTTGACTTATCCTGCCAAGCATATGGTCCTTGAATTAGTGGAAGTTTCTGCATAATGTTTCAGAAAACATTTCACTGATGTTAGATAGCAGCATTTTTTTGTGGAACAACTATATGGGATACTTCAAATTATCCACATCTGACAGAGAACCTTCTTTAAAAAAAATTTTAAAAAAAGAAAATAAAAGAAATAAAAAAAGGTGCTAAATTATTTTAGAAGAAATTAATTAACTGCAGTCCTTGAAAACATTCCTGTAGTTGCAGCTACATTCTAATCAGCCACAGTTTGCTAATAGTTCAATTTTCAACATCCAGGATCATCCGTATGCATAGGAATTTTCTGAAGTGTTCTGTTATTGTTGCTTCCTCTTTTTCCTTTAAAAAAAAATATTTAAAATAAAAAACATGGGAGCAAACATTTTAAAAAATGCAGTGGTGGAGCTTTGAAAATTTATTGCACAGCTGGGGGCACTTAAAGAACTTAATTAACAAGCTCCAGCCTTAACATTCTCTCTCTTTAAGGGGAAAAAATCAGTTAAGGTTTGTCCAATTAAATTTTAGAAGAGTTTGTTGATAAAAAAAAAAAAAGCTGTGATTGTGAGCTTACAGTTTAAAAAGAGAAGCTCCAGAATAATGAAAACATGCAAGCTGATTAATTCAGTGGAAAGCTGCTCTGTGCATAGTTTCCACAAACTCATAAGCACTTGGGCATTTTTAGCCCAAATTTAATTATAGCCTTTGATAATCAGGCTTCGCTCAAAAGAAATCCCCTTCTTCCCATAATACTTGATGATGTAATGCTCTATTATAACTCAGAACTCTTCCCCCAGCACCAAAAACAAGCTGTCTTCATGTCAATAGGAAAAAAAAAGGTGACCTCTCCTCTCAGAGTTTTACATTTCATGTTCTGCAAACTGATACAGATCATCCAAGGCTGCGTTGGTTTGGAGCGCTTTTTGTTGTGTTGTGGGCTTTTTGGTTTTGGGTTTTTTTAATTCACTACTGACTGAAAACAGCTAATAAAGGCTCAGTTCAAAGCTGTCTATTTCTTAGTGGGGGGGAAAGATGTTATTCTGACATCATTGCTCTGAATGAGCAGCCTGTGGTTCATACAGTATACGCTCCCCTGGAATGACAAATTTTCTGCCTTTTTCTTGGGGGGAATGTTCAGGCAAAAGGAAAAAATGCATAAGAGAAGCAAAGAAAATTCATTTGTATAAGCTGGCCCCCCTACTGTGGAATTTTCAATTATATATATCTAATTATGGCTGTCAGTTGATGAATTGAGAAAAGACATTTTTTGTCCCCCCTCCTTTTTTTGTCTCTTCGTCATCTCTTCTGTTAGAATGATTATAGCACACTTACACAACTAATTGCCTTACTGCTTATTAGTGATACAATTATGCAGGCCAGACTCCTTGTGTGAACAACCATCTGCAGAGAAAAAAAAAGTGACACTATTCAAAACTATCCATAATTTAACCAATGTTATTCCAATGCACTGAGCTCAGACAATTGTTGGGCCTTCATATTTCATACCCACCCTGGAAAAAGAGGGTTGTGGGTTTTTTTTCTTTTTTCCTCTCTTTCTCTCTTTTTCTCTGTGCACTGATTCACCTCTTTAGACTCACTGTGAATTGGAAAGAAAGAAAGAGAAAAAAAGTGCTTCATATGTCAACAAAAAGGAGGGAAGTGAAGCATAGCTAATGCCCATTCCTCCTGTGGGCAATTTTTCTTCAAATTTTAAACTAATAGGCATTTTTTTCTGCTTTAGAAACAGTTGAGAAAGTGCAGATGTCCTGACCACAGAAATCTGTGTATGTACATTTGTTGGCTTTTAAATGGTGTTAAAGCAACTGATGTACAACACAGAGCAGAGTAGAAAGTTTGCAGTGCATGTAATTGGCTCTTAGGAGAATGTGCAAGGAATGTCTCTGTCGCAGCTCCTGGAGTGGTAGGTGCTGGAAACCAAGCAGGTGAAGATGCAGGAGTCAAAACACAGCTTTGTGTGTTGCTGATTAAGCTAATGTGGAATATTTAAATGTCTAAGAGATCCCACTTCTCATTTGTAGCTTAGATAATGTCAAAATGGCTTCCCCAGCAGCGAGGCAGGGAAGAGCTTTATTTCTGTCATTTACCTTAGTTCCTCTGTATGGCTGTATTTGTCAAGTCTCTGAAATGTCAGTCTACCATTACTGTATGTTCAGAATATATGGGTAGAAATACTTGTGGAAATTTATTTTTTTAGAAGTCAGTATGAGACTACAGAGACATACAGGAAGAAAGGGCAAAGCTTTGGAGTCCGTGCCTCTCAATGTCTGTTGCAGAAGGCCTGTAATTCTTCTGGCTTACCAGAATCTATCTAACTGTAAAACAGGGAAGAATATAGACATTTACAATCTCTCTTGGACATACAGCTACAATTGTCTTGGAGATACACTTAAAAATGCACAGTTCTTATATTTCCAGGCTTTAAAAATATCAGTGACCATGTCAAAGAGAAGCCATCGGATGTCATGGAAGAGGAAATTGCCATTCCCTCCTCGTTCCTCCCACTCTGTCTGGTGCTGTTTGACTGTCACCTGCACTGCAAATACAGACAAATGTACACGTTTCTGCTTTTGCTTGTATTCCTAGAACTTTTTGGCTCTATAAGTGAGTGTTCTGATATAAGTTTGGATTTGGACCACTGGATCTTGAAGACTTAGTGTTTAGAAATTTAGTTGTTCATCCTGATTCATTCAAACTCTACTGTCATTTATCTGTAACAATTTTAATGCAGTGCCCTGTTATTGTGAGCATGCTTATTAGAACAAGAATGAGCTCTATTTGTCTTCAAATAGGAATCCTGCTGGTTTGTTCATGGAGTCTCTGAGGGGTCTCCTTTAATCCTGGTGATTTAAATGCACGTTCAAAATTGAGAACTCCAAATTCCTTCAAAATGGTGTACTTCTGATGTCCAATTTATGCGATGGGGGAGTTAAAAATACAGCTTCTCATGATTCCACTCCTGAACTTCTCAACCTTGAGACCTGTCAGCTATGACAGGAAGGAAGAAAAGCACTGCCTTGCAAATTCATGTTTTACTTGTGCCTCAATGTCATAGAATGGACCCTTTCTACTTTCAAATTTATTCTTTTTTTCCCAGGAGATGCATCTAAGCAGTTTAGTGTTTGGTGGTGGTGATCCCAGCAGTTACGAGTTGTGCCCTGGGTGTAGATTAAGGTATCAGGTAATTCTGGTGCTCTGTGGGGAGAAAAACTGACAATCTAATTATGCAGATTAAAAAAAAATTACTTCCAATCAGCACAATGTGATGAAATGTCTGGAAATAATCTGGACAATCACATACCTGAACACTGGAAATTCCAAAACACAGATCAAGATTTTCTGATGTTACAGCCTACTTCATAGCTCCTGGAACCTTCCCCAGGATGTTACAGAGGTTGTGGCAATAAAAATTACATTGCACAACAAGGAGAACAAAAACTCTGGTAGTATTTAAAATTGTATCTGCATGCATGCATGCAAGGCAGCTGAAGTATGCAGAGACAGCTTTAATGCGGGTGTATCCCACACTGTGTGCCCTACTTAGCATGCCTCAGAGTTTTTCTGGATAATTTCTTGTGTGCTTGTCTAGACTGTCTTGAAGCAACCTAAGTGGAGTATAAGATGTAACTTAACATAAGCTTATTTATCTGCCAAAAGCACGCTCTGCAAGTAGATTATTTTCTCTTCAATGGTTTTATCTGTCTCCTTTACCCACTCCTAAAAAAAATGCAAAGCATGCACAGGCTTAAAAACCAGAAAATGGTTCCACAAAGAGGCTGGAGATGTGTCAATGGCTGAAGGATGGTTAGTGCTCCTAAAATATTTATTGAATTCAATTCTTAGAGACTGCTAGGAGGAATTATCTGTAAGAACTTTTCCATTTTCAAAAATATTAATAGCAGGCAAACAAAAATCCAAGAATGTGATGAAAGAAGCAGAAATGCCAGGTACCTTTTCAGGCAGCTCCAGTTTTTCAAGAGGAATTAATTATGTATTTTAGGAACAGTCTAGAAAAGTGGCTAGGGCCCAGTGATGGCATGGAAAATCATCATGGCTGGGATCAGGGTTGTTTGGTTTGGTTTTCAGTCAGGGTGTGATGTTTCTAAAATTTTGATGAATACCTCTGATCACCAAGCTGTTGAGTCAGTGAGATGTAGTACTTTCTGGCAATTTTTTCATGGTAAATGACAGCAGGTATTAGTTTTGTTTCTCATTGAAAAACTGCATAATTCAAAGTTTTAATTTTTCATGAAACAGATGCCTTGTCCCCCACTGAGCCCTGCTGTTAAGGAGGAGTGCTTCTTTCATGAGTTCCATTATCATCCAAATGCCTCTTTTTGGGTCTCACTAATTTCTAATGTACCCTAATGGTTTTGTGTTTTGAAGAACTCCAGTGGATATGCACAAAATTAATAAAGTCCCTTGGCTGTTACTGAAATTCATATGATTTTTGACATATTTTACAAATTGTTGGGGTATTTCCTTTACCATTCATTTAAGTGTGAAGAAACTTTCTCAGGAAACATTGCATTGTAAGGGATGACCTTTCTCTTCAGCTTCAGCTAAAGAGCTGAGAACATATAGCAATAATCACAATCTGGTACTTTATGTTCCAATTTCTCCAACTCTATCAATAAATAACCAATTATCTATAAACCATATTTCACAGCCCTTCTGGCTCCTGGTGTAACCCTGGGGACCAGCCTCACAAATGCACAGAAATTTGCTGTCTGCTGTTGGAGCTTTGCTCCACGGATTCTGGGCTTGTCCCTTGGCACTCCATGCACACCAGGTGGAAACTCAGCTGCATCCATGGGAAACAGGGATGGCTCTGCAGGGTTTTCTTCCCCACACTGAACCTGTGTGAAGTTTGGGGGGACAGACACTCAGATCAGGGAGCAGGGAAGTCTGTTTTGCCATTTTAAGAATGAAAAACTACCATAAGGGTTTATGATCCGGTCACACATCTTATATTAGAATAATTCAGAAGTAAAATAAAAATATATTTGGTATTGTACAAGAGAAGGAAAAAAAAAATGGGTTTTGAGTAAAACTGCTGAGCAGAACCAAAAACTCCATCTCCTTTACAGATTACAGATTACAGAAAATGTGACAGCCTCAGGATTCCTCTGGTGAGAGAACTTTTAGGTGTTTGCTTAGCTTTAAGGAAATGATTCTAAAACAATGCCAAATATGCACTTATATTCTGAAGTCAAATTTCATATTTCCCTGCATTACATGTTAAGAGCATTTTTATGGGGACTTCTTGATTCTTTTTTCTTCTCTCTGCTTTGCAGAGGATAAAACAAATACATGAAACAAAATGATTAAACATTTTTTTTTTTTTGTACCAAAGATGAGAAGATTTCTGCAGAATTTTTATGCAATTGCTCAAGCATGTTTCTGATAAATAATGTCAAAGTGGTTTGGATATAAAGTAGCTGACAATGGATTGAATGTTAGGATTTGGCCAATAAAATTCCAGGCATGAGTCTGCTAACTGAGGAATTGAGGCTTTCACTTCAGCAATCTTTTTGTTTTGAGGGTTTTTTCTAAAAAGTTAAAAGGAAAACTAAAAAACAGTTAACATTGCCAAGAATCACCCTCTGTGTTTAAGCAAGAGTCTGAAGCTTACAGCAGAGATTCAGAAAGTTGAGTTTTAAATTTGTCCAAGGAAACAAACCTGTTACCTGCATTTTTATTAATACATTTCAATATCTATAAACTCTTTTACTTAATAAGTGTAAAAAAACTCTTACATGAAGCTTTATTATGGTAATATTTATATATATTGTTCTTGTTAAACATAATCTAGGGCTAGAAGAAATCAAATGTCACATATTTACACATACTAACCAGTGTTAAAGGACTTAAATGAGGATGTAATTGGACTCTAATTTTTTCTACTGCTGTAGTAATTCTACAAAAACCTCTGGAGAATGACATTCAAAACTAAGTTGCATTAAAATTATTATATTTGTCATAATTTAACCCTTTGAAACAGATGGAATAAGACTATGAGGACAAACAAATTCCAGGACTATTTTGAGTGACACATTACCTGAATGAATAAAGACATTTCTGATGTCTCGTTTTTAGGACCTTACAAAAGTGTAGCAATATCCATTTGTTGAATATACATCTAAACCGAAATTAAATTAAGATTACCTGTAACTTATTTTTTTTAATCATGAAGATGAACTGCTGAAGCAATTTTAGCTGTTGACATGGCAGGTTTGTCATCGCTTCTTCAGAAATGCCACAGTTACTTTTGGTGAGTCAGACATTGCACTTCTTTTCTGCTTTCTCATTTTCATCTTGACCACATCTTATCTGGGCACTGCCATGATTACACCAACACAGAGACCTTGCAGAAGTCATGCACCATCCCCAGTATTAAAGTGGGGGGTGAGGGGGAAATTAAGTCATGACAAGTGAAACAACTTGCTTTGGTTGAGAAATCACTTAGCCTGTCATCATTTTACACAACCAAAAACAGTGCTGGCCATAATCTGCTGCCTTTCAAGTCAGAAAAAATACATTACTTATGCAGAGAATGTTTCTAATGTAACAAAGAGAAGGAATAAAAATGCCTTACAACAGTTTTATTAAAAACAAATTCCCACAGTAAATACATATACACTCTGGTACCATGGTGAAACAGCCAAAGACATCACTGTTAAGTGCTATGGGAAGTACTTATAAATTACTTGAAATAAAAAACATTGTTGCCTGGACATCAGGGTTGAAATGCTGCAGTTTGTAATAAATTAACACAGAACTTCACTTCCCCTCCTCTAACAAAGCAGCCATTTGTCTGAATAACCCACATTCAGCTGTGAGTTATATTTTCACAACTGCAACTGCATTCATTTGCAAATCATTCTCCAGTTTTAATGCCGAAGTTTTAAATACCTTAAGAACTAATAAATAAAGCAAAGTAGAGCAAACAGTTGGCTTGTAGCCTAAAAACTGGCCTAATTTCTGGGGGGTTTTCTTTCTTCTTTTTCCTCTTTCACAGTAATTTTGTACACGTCTGACATTTCTTTAAGCTGTGTTTTGTTTTTAGTCTGAATGTTTTTTCACAATATTTAAATTTAGTGAGAACATTTCATATTAGCAGCCAAAGACTATAGTTATTCAGGTTTGAATATTAAAAAGCTTGTGAGGATTTCATTCCTTGACTAGTGTCAAATAATCTTTGAGTTACCTTGAGGTTTTTCTGGTGTAAATCACTTTTATCTCTTGAAAACAATTTTCTATTTGTATGGATTCTAAGCTTTATGCAGAAGTTTTACTCTAGAGTATGTCTCACATTTACCAAGATTTATTTTAAATATAAATCAGAGAGATATTCCACTATAAGGGAATCTGCTTTCAGTACTTATTGGATAAAAATAAAATGCAATACTTTATGGATATTTAAATAAACTCTTCAAAGTAGTATGATAGAAGCATTTATTTACAAAAGTTGTATTCTGAGGGTATTTTCCTGGTGTTGTTGAAGGCTGGTTTCTATAGATAGAACCTTGGGCTTTGTTCCACTTACTCGTTTTGTTTTGAATAAATTCCTGTGGGCTTGTCTGAAAGGGTTGGTAGTCATTTTCAGGAAGTGAAATTTAGGGAACAAAGTTCTTTGCAGGGACTACTTGGGTTTAGAATTGATCAAGTTTTCATAAAAGAGGATTTGAAACACTTCTAAAATCTCTTTTCTCCTTTTGTGAGGGTAGCCCATCTGCACTGGTGAAGTGTTTCTTAGTGTAAACTGTGTCCCATGAAAAGAAGGATACAACTTTTATGCAAAACCTCTATTTACAAAAATATCTTGTGTTCATATCAGTCAGCATTGTGCCCACTACTTCAGAACTAAGAGTATCAAGGTCGATTATTTGAAACTATTTCTTTCAAGTGTAACTGCTTCTTTTTAAAAGATTACAGCAGTTTTGAAGAAAAAGCATTCTGGTCTGAGCTCTTTTCTTTGCATCCTGTCCCCAGCCCCCTGCCCCCCCAGTTAAATGCATGTAAATCAACTGTACACACACCAAACATCTGTGCTCAAAACTGAAATCATCTCATCTCTTTGCAGATTGGAGCAGATAAGTTTCAGTGTCCTTCTTCACTCAGCATCTATGTTAATATGAGAGTGAAGGAGGCAGTTCTAGAAACCCCTTTCCTCCTACCCTCCATTTAATTTAGATGCAAACACGTCTTCTTGATGGTCTGATTTAAAGCTATTCTATTTTTCCTATCAGCAATAGAAAATTCTCTGAATGGAAGAGGCAAAAAATGAAAATACCTATCTGACAAGATGGGAAGGGGAGAGACTGCCCCTCTGGAGGTTGGATTACACAGATTGCTTTAGCTGCTCCTGTGAGATACATCGTGGAACTGAAGATGGGGTGAGAAAGTGAACTCATCTTTGAAACTGGGTTTGTAGGTGTAATGCTACAACTTCTCAGGCATTTCTGCAACCCCTCCTTTGAGGAAACTGTCTGCAACTCTTCATCTAATAGATTATTTATTTATTTGTTTTTTTGGGAAATTAAATCTATTTAATCATTGATTTTATGGCCTTGCCTCTAATGAGTTCCAGCTATATTCAAGACTATCTTAAGCAGGCAGTGTTTTTTTCCTAAAGAAAGGGAAGGGTGTGCAGGTACCCTCCTGCCTCCACATAGCACAGTTCTCTGTGAAGTGGGGCAACCTGCCATGTGTGGTGAGCAGCATTTTAATGTGTGCAGCAGTAATGTGTGGTACAATTATTAGGCACAGACTACAGAGACAAGTCTTGTTCACCTAATAAAAGCAATTTCATCAAATAAAAAATTTTTTTAAAATAAATAAAGGCTTATCTATAAAATTTGCAAGAAATTTTCCTATTGCTCATTGACAATTAACAGAGAGGAATGCCTCCCTTGATGTGCAGCTTTCATCAATTCTTAAAATCAATAATGTAGAGTCACTAAATTGCAAGTAAATTTTCCTTATGCACATAAATGTTCATAACAACCAAAAATTGAGTTCTTTTTATTTGTGAAAGATTTGTATGAGGATAAAAAAGATTGGGGTTAAGATTAAGAGGTAATGATGTGACAGACTTTAGTTAAGACAAAATCACTTCCCTAGTTAGCAGAGTAATTTCAGCAATACATCTTCTGTAATTTTTTTAATCACTTAGTGATTACTCGTGTGGTGCTATTTGATTCATTGGCCATCAGTACCTGATTAAGATTCTATGCTTAGGCCATCATTACTTTTCAACAGGCCACCCATATGGTGTTAGTGTTGAGCCAGTGCAAATCCCTCAGCTTAGCACTGTATATTCTGTTAAAGAAGACTTCGTGAAATGCTGACATTAGCATATGTTCTCCTCTTATTCTGTTGACCTTTATCCATGGCATTACACTAACACTGGATCTTTGGAGTTGGTCCAGTAAGAAATTGGGTTGAAATGATAAAATTAGCCATCTGTCTATTAAAAACTTTACTGAGCCAGCAAGTTGGAACAAATGAGCACAATGATGCAATGAAATGCAACTATCAGATATAAGGTTTACTTTGGGGTAGATTTTCTGTGTTTTTTCTCTCAACTATAAATGGACTTCCTTTCCATAAGTCTTTCATTGTGATTTCTTATAAGAGTACGTGGATGGTTGATATGAGTCTTTTTGTTTAAATTTATTAGGAAATCTCCCTCTGATCATTAATAATAAAAGTATTTTTAAAAATGAAATTAATTATATGAACTTGATATTGCTGATATTTTTCTTAAGTGATTTTCCTTTCAGTCTGGTTTCCTTTCCGTTCTGGTTATTGTGATTTTGATTTTAGAAGTATTGATAAAATGTTTAGCTTAGAACATGATTGGAATAGGGATAATTAGTTCTTCAAGAGCTACAATTTTCAAGAGTCTGAACATTTTCCCTCTTTGATTGCAAGGTCTCTTAAAAATAGGGACTACAGTAGCTTGGGCTGTAAAGAGCCCAGTGGAGCATTTTTGAAAAATAATTCATTTGCTAATTAACAAAATGGTGTTTGTTTATTTACAGTACATAAAATGTTTCTATCAGGAAAGAGCCTGCTTGTTCTCTGCCTCTACCCTGCTGTGCTGACAGCAGAACATCTGCAGTTTAATTTAATACATTTACTAAATGAAGTGGGTAAATAAGGGGATGCTAAACAGCTACTTCCCAGCCTCTGATATTTTTGCTTTTCTCTGGAGGTCAGAATCACTGATGAATGATTCCTCATCTTCCCCTTTGCTGCTGTTCCAAGAGGCTCCCACGTGCCAGCGCTGTTCCACAGGGTGCCATGTTCCAATTGTGATTGATGAAATTACACTGGCCCATAATACCTCACTTTATCTGCTCATCTGTCTCTTTAAATGCTCTCTATGTTTACTGTCAGGGATTATTTTACTCAGAATACTTTATGCCTTTCCAAATGTATATTTTTGAGTCACTCTTGGTTCCACATCCTGTTCCAGGCTGTAGGAGGGTAGATGATAAACCCAGAGTAAGAAAAATGTTTGGGTTAATACCACACCCAAAGGTGGATATTTTATCAAATATGGTGGTGTCTTTCAAATATTCATCCTTGCCTCATTATTTTTAACCCAAATCCAGTTTGCCAGGTGAATGTCAGAAACAGCAGTAAGAGAAGCACTGAATTGAGTAGAAAGTGCTTAAGCCTCTGCTTCTTGCTAGAAAAACTCATGAAATTATGGTTTAAATCAAAGATTTATAGATCATTATTCATGAGCTCTAGGACAAAACATAGAGAGGAATGCAGTTTCCCTCCTTTTTAATCAGGTATCTTAAACCAAAATTCCACTCCTATTAAGTGTTCAAATATTTTTCACGGAACAGTTGAAATGTCTATTTATCTAAGGCTGGGCTCCTTCTGTTATACCTTATAATAAGCCTGTAATTCGTTCTAAAGATGATTGTTTGTGAACTTTTCCTTTTTTCTATATGAAATTCAATTCTATACCCACAGGTTTTACAGAGTAAGCCCCGGTACTTCCCTTGGAGCTGGTAATGGAGTGGTGGGTACCAGAATGACACTCATTTAGATGAACTCCTGATAACTGATTCCTTTAGCCACTGCATGGCTCTCCTGTATGGATTTCAAGGTTAGGATTTAGAAGATCCCTTGCCTCACATTGTACTTTCAGTGTCATGTGGCTGAATCATGGTATCCTGATATTAACTCCATATTTTAATGGCAGCATACCTTAAATGGCTGCTGAAAATACTGTTCTGTAGATACTAAGTGCATTAAGTCAATAACATACAGGTCTGTAATAACAGTGATTTAAAAAGTAAAACAATTGGAATACACAAAATCTGATTCTGAGAGAGTGTGTTAGCATATTAACACCTCCTTCCCCTCCCTCCCATTAACCAAGGACTTTAGCAGACTTGCAAAAAGGGTCTCTGTTTTTGATAGATGGTGAGCAGGATGAAAGGAAGTACTTTTTCCTCAACTAATGCCAATCTATTTAAATATCATAAGTAGTACTGGAATAATTAGAGATATATGATATAAAAAATACATTGGTTGTTACCAGCAGCTCGTGATTTATCCTTGTGTGCCTCCAGAGTGTGGGGGTTTCATTGTCACAAAGAGACAACAGCAGCATTTCACAGCTGCTTTGAGATTCCACCACCAGAACTCACCTTTACATTTCATAGTAAGGGTCTCATTGTTGTTTTCAGTTGTTTTCAGGGAGTCCCAGTGAATCAGATCTCCCACAGGCATGGCCTTTCCCCTGGCTCCCACCACCTGCACCCCTGCTCCAGGCAGTTGGGTCCCTTGGGACAGAGGAGTGGGGCCATCACCTTTGCTACTACAGCAGTTCCCTATATTGCTTTATGACATATGGAACTCCCCAGAAAATGAACAGCACCATGGATCAAGTAGAGAGTTAGGGTATCTGTTGCTGCAGCATCTGTTTGTCAGAGCAAAAATAAAAGTTATTTATTTAGCAAAACCTGATGTTTACATATTCATACCAAGGAAACTATTTAATTCAGACTCAGTTGTGTGCACACACATACCTATATCAAAGATTCTCTAAACATGCATACGCATTCTTTTTTTTTTATTTTAAGGGAGTGCATAAAAGTTTTCTAACCATGCTTTGAACTTATTCATAAGATTTTATGTGTCTACCTGGAGCAGATTTGAGATTGCTTTTTATAAAATATGCTGCATTTATAAAATGCTTTTTTGGATGCCTTTTTATTTTTCAGTGTTTTTATCAGCCCCAACTCTAGATTTCATAGAGCCTGGGGAATTTACAAAGGAGCCAACTTGAAGTAAACTTAAGTCACAGATATTGTACATACAATAGTCTGTCTGCTGACGCCAAGCCTCACTTTCCTCCTCCACTAATAAAAGCCAGTAACAGTTGTCTGATCTTTTGCATCAAAGACAGTGTTTATGAAGTGGCCTGTATCGTTATCTTAAAATATACATATAATTCCTGCATTTAAAGCTTGAGAAGAATTATGAATCAACATTTCATGGTAAATTGTACACAGATTTGAGGACTGAAATAATATGTTTCATTCATGAATACTGAGCCTTCAAAATCAGAGCACCCATGAAACAGATTTCCCCCTGACTAATGGTATTTACTTGCCTGATTGACCTTGTGCGTGCATGTGTGTGTCCTTTTTTTAAAAAAAATTATTTAATAATATTCCCTAGTTTTTCTGTTCACTGATTTTGGGATATCGGATTCTGATTTAAATGGGGTCCAGCTCTGTATAAACAGCTTGCAGCTCAGAGTCCTCTGATGATCAATGGATTAATGCAGAGCAGAATTAGGAGAGTTATTCCAGCAGTGTTTTTGCAAGGCTTAGGGGTCACTTGACTCCACCTCAAAGTAGAGCTCTCGTGTCCAGTTGGGACTGTTCAATCTGGTGGGGAATTTACTTTATCATGAAGTTCTCAAGAGTGTGGGCTGTGGTCTAGGCAAGCTGTCCCATGGTTGGAGTCAACTCCAGCTTAGCTCAGAGCCCTCCTGCCCTTATTTCTAAGGATGTGCATGGTCCAAGCTTGCCTTGGGAGGGAGCTTTGGAAAGAGCCTGTCAGGGAGCAGCAGCCAGCTTCAGCTGCAGGAGCCTGGGGGGAAGGGATTAAGGGTGGCCAGCAGCAGTGGCCCTGTCCATCCAGACTTCATTGGCACTCCCCGGGCAGGAGCAGCCCAGATCAGGATCAGAAGGGACTCAAGGGAAGCCTGAGCTGGGAACTGTGTGTTTCAGGTGCTTTCTGCCCAGGCAGGTGCTTTGCCTGTGGGTATGTCACATATCCACCCCAGAACAGGTGAAGGAATGTACAGTAATTTCATGATTATAAGCCGCACTTCCGGGTTCGGACCAAAATTTTAGTCAAAGTGGTGCGGCTTATAATCATGAAATTTCAAATATCATTTTTGTTCTTCCATGGTGAATCTTTAAAACACACAATCCAATGGGCATTAGTCTCAGGATAATTAGAGTTGCAGTAGATATCTGGGTGACTTCTGTTTGTATTTTTTTTCCTGATAAATACCAATTCACTGAGCCCTTTGATTCTTGGCACCTAAAAGTAACGCTGAATTCAGGTTAAATGTGGTGATCATACTCAAGTAAAAAAGGCATGTTGAAATATCAAAATGCTGAATCTGCCTCCCTCCTTCTCTTCATGTATCCACGTCTATATTTCCAACCTACTACTTTTTATAAGTAGTTAAAATGCTGTAAAGACATTTAATTTTGTGCCAGACAGAAATCTTTATTTTGGTTTCTTTTTGTTTAGTTTGTTAGAGAATAAACTTTTTTAACCTGGATAGTAAAAAAAATTGGCGCAAATCCTAAACTTTTTTTCTGGATTTTTTGTTTTTTAGGTATCAAGTAGGACAGCTGCAGATAAAAGTATTCAAAATTTATTTGAAATTGTTGTTTGATTTGAAGGTGGAATAGAACTAATGTTTTGGAAAACTTGGTCTTTATTTACTTAGATAATCTCAATGTATAAATAAGTTATTTTGAATAGACTTCAGTGTAGATCCATTATGAAATTATATACTCATTTACAGTCACCAATATGGTAACTGCTGAACAAGTTTGGCAGTGATTTCAGAAAAACCTTCCAGAAACCTTAATATTTTTGCCAATGTTCTGCAAGATCTCCAAGCACTTTCCTTAGCCAGAAGGGTGCAACAAGAAGCACAGGGCAAATCAAATTAAGAGAAACTAATGTTCATGAGAAATCTGTCTTTTGTGTTTCTGTTCATAAAATATTGAACTGGGAATATTTTATGAACAAGGGGTGATGGGGAGCAGAGGGATAAATCTAGGAAACGTATGTTGCTCCCTGAAGTATAGCAAAACAGCAGTCCTTGAATGTATTTCCCAGATTATTTCTAGGTGACAAAGTTTTTGGGCTATCAGCATTTACTGAAACAACCTATTACGTAATTAACTGTTTCAGTGTAGGAACTATCTTAGTTCTTTCATTTTCATCATGGTAAATGCAGTATTTTTCCTTGGAAGGATTTTAAAAATATACCTGTGGTTGGAGAGGATGACTTTGATCACTTACTGGCATAGTTAATATAAAAATTCACAAAGTACTTAAATTTCCATGCATCTGGTGTTCCTGTTTCATAGCTCATGTTATAGTTTACTTATGTCATAGTCATTTGCATCAATTAAATTGAATTGGAATATTTTTCTCCTCCTACTTTAGCCCTTCATCTTCAGCTGTCAACATGCATATGCCAGTCAGCAGTGTAGCTGTCAAAGCTGACATCAACATCTGTACTTTTATTTTTCTGGTGTCTGTATCTGTCTTAATTCTGAGTATTTCTTCATGTTTTTCTTGCTGCTGATAAAAGGATTTGCAGAGAATTAAATTTTGACTGTCCCCCTCTTTAGGGGCCATAGAAATTTCACTGTGGAAACCTGACTTCAGCAGAGTCATTGTATTCCTATAATCGAGGTAGATTCTGGACAGTAGTTTTTCCTTGCCATCAAGAAATCCTGCCTTCACTGAGGTTAGTAAAAAATGCTTATTTCAATATAGCCAGTTATTCCATGATTTCATAGTCTCCATATTTCAGCTAACACAAAAGCTGTGATACTTCTTCTGAAAAGTAAAATTTGAGAGTATGAGGATAGTCAATGGTGTTTACAGCAATCTTCACAGTAGTGGTGCAATCAAGTTGTGAGAACATTATTGCTTGAAAGCTACCCAAGTGATATTTTGTTACTGAAGTGAAAAACTTCCTCATTTGCTTCAATGGGTGCGTTCCAGATCACTGAATAAAAAATGAAACATTTCAGACTTATAATTCTTCATGTAGAGATTAGGAGAATGTACAAATTAGGAGGAAACAGTGGAAGGAGCTCAGCAATAAAGCTTTTATAAATAAATAAAAAGCACCTAATTTTCAGAGCAAATGAGAGTGTACGATGAGTGATGTGCTCTTAATGAGTACTGAAAACCTTCCAGTGTAAATAAACAGATGGTAAAAATACTTAAGTTACAAATTTTTCAAACCACAAATACCTAAGTCACAGGTCTGTGCTGCAGACTTCAAAGGAAAACATTGCATCCAGCTTTTCCACTGTGTAAACATTTTCTTCCTCTTCAGAGGGAGATAAAAAATTGGTGCTTCCTTCACACAGGAAGGTTGTGAAGCTTGTTGAACAGCTCAGGGCTTGAAAGCTGACGGGTGCTCTGGTACAGCAGGTGTTAGTAATGCAGGAAGAGAAGTTTGGTGTGAGGAATGGCCAGAAGAAAGTAACCAACTGCAAAATCAAGTTGAGTCCACATGAGATCTGATCATGGGGATTATCTTGTTGGCCTCCAGAGACATTTGATTGGTACAGAAATGTGTTGGGAGACATTAGTGTGAAATGCACTCATTGTGTATGTTTATCTCTGAGTTACTGCATGATTTTATTCTAACGTAGCTCATAGAAAAGTCAGATACACTTCAGAAAATAAGGCAACATCTGGGAGACATGGATGCATTTTGTTGGTTAGATCTATATTGAGCCTCAGTGCAAAGAGAAAATTGAAAGGATTTTTTGTTGTTATTATTTAGGAATCACACAGAATTGTCTCTAAACATCAGGATAGTTCACATAGTGCTCAAATCAATAGTTCACTTCTGTCTTGCAGGGGTAAGCTGATAAACTCATGTTCATTACATGACATCCATATGTTCCAGCATGCCTGTTATGTTTACATAATAATATCATATGTTCTGAGATGTTCTTTCTGGGATTTAACATGTTCCATATTTTGATCAAGAAATAAATATGGGGAAGCCAAATGGGATTTTTTTTCCTCAGTCTTATGCCCTGGTGGATCAGTAAACACTAGTTTACTACTTTTCCTAGTAGAAACTGGAGTCCCTCTCAATTCAGGGAAAGGACTGAATTTTTAATTTGGCCTTAGCCAAAGATGATTTCTCAAGAAATCTTTCTCTCATGTTTTTTGCAAGGTCTTGTGTTTGACAGAAAAAACATGGGAGTAGGAAGCAGTTTCAGGCACTCAGTACTTGTTTAGATTGTTGTTTTGACTCAGTTTTTCTATACACCAGATTAATTTTGTAGCTAGTGCTTTAGCCAAAATCAGAAATGAGTGGTGTGCATCTAATAAACTTGCTGTTTGTCTTGATTTTTTTATGCTAATGTCAATGATTAGCAATGATTAGCTTCAGAAGAGTCCAAATAACTCCCAGGGTATAAAAGCAAATTCCTTTCATGGTGACTAGGACATGACTATGCTTTTTCTCTTCCCAGGAGGCTGGCATGTGAATTTAAGAGACTTTTCCTAGCTTCATGGAAATGGCAGAGTTTAGCTGCTGTTAGTTTACATGTTGGGTGTCCTGAGTGGGTGAGATCCTGTCCACTTCTGAATCCTATCCAGACTTTCAGACCTTGTCTTGGTGCTGATGAATTCCCTCCAGTGCACTTCAGAAACATTTGTGCTTCACTTCTCTCATAACCAGGTACTCCACACAGCCTGTTACAAATGATTCTGCAGTATCTTTGGCTCCCAGCAGGAAAACTCTGAATTGCTCCTGGTAATTGCTTCAAATCTGCAGCCCTGACAGGTATTTTTAGGCCTGTCTTGAAGAGATATCAGCTCCCATTCACTTCAACTTCTTTGCCTGGAGTCACTGCAGCTCCAGACACATCAGTGGAATGGGGTGTAATTGTGGGCTCATGCCTTCTCCATCCACCCACCAATCTCAGCTGCCTTAAAGCAGCCTCCTGCTGTGCTACAGGGAGCATTTAGAGCCTTTCTGAGCAAAGCAAACTTCAGCTGTGGGTTGTGCCTGAATTTAAAGACTGCCTTGGAAGGAGGAGGAGTGGAGATGCCTTATGAAATCCCTCCTTTAGAACAATATGACTTATAAGTGTGGAACACTTCAAGCTATGAATTTCATTGGAATTGTATGACTTAGACTACTCATCCTCCTGAAATGCTGAATTCCCACTATTTTCAGTCATTCTAGCACAAGTGGTAAGATGTTATAAGGCTGATTAACAGGGTAATGCAGGTCTAAACCATACTGTCATAAAATTGAGTAGGATTTGGTGAGAAGTAGGGAAACAATCTGGTAGCATGTAAATGTTCCAAGAGATTTTACCAAAAAGGACAAGAGAGAGGAGAAGAAAATCCCCTTTCACTGCTCCATTTAGACCAGGTTGTATCCATGCTAGAACACCAGAACATTTGTTCCCAGAAACAATCTCTTTGAACTCAGCAGAGCTAGTAATTGAAGTTTTGTGTACAGGCTGCATGCAGCTTCACTGGGCAGCTGCTGGTTAGCTCATGCAGCTTCAGCTTTTTCCTTTTAACAACTTCTTCATGCTTTATAGATGATTCCCAATAAAAAGGGAAAGGAGGTGGAAGGAAGGGCTAATAAGGGGGTTGGGAAGTCTAGAAAGAAGACCAAGATAGGAAGGGGTTTTTTATTATTTTTACTACTTTTATGCAACCCAAAGGATAAAATTAGCAAGACTGGAAACTTTTTGAACTGATGCTGTATTCTGACATTTAAAATATAACTTTTAATCTTCTGTAGCTGTTGAAAGATGTGGCTCTGGCTCACTCCTTGTTTCTAATCAGTGAATAAAGTACAAATCCCACCAAGTCTGTCTTTCATCAAGCAAGTGAGAAATCTGCATGGTCACTCTAACACATCTTACCAGAGAGCAGCTGGGATATGCTCCGTGCTTTGGCAAACTCAAGTTTTTTTAACTGCTGGCATAGAGTTGATTGAATTGTTGGCTTTTTGCAATACAAGGTTTTATGACTTCTAATATAAAACAGAAGATAAAGGGGGAACAATACAAAATAATGTATCAATGGCAGATAATGTTAACCTGATAGTGTACTCATAGTTTCAAGAAATCTCTCAGACCATTCGAAATGCCTTCCTATCAATTTGTATTATATATGAAGGAAGCAGTATTAAAGCCAGGAAAATATCAACTATAAGTCAGTGCACTTAATACAGACAGCAAATGGACAATAATGTGGATAAATTTTTCTGAAGAATGGAATGTACAGGAATCCATCTCCTAATTTATATCAACTCCATGTCAATCAAATAAGGCTGATCACTTGTTGGAACAGTATATCAAGAGAAGGGAAATGCACAAGCATGAAGATAAGCCAGTAAATTTTGTGATAAAAGGACAATATGCACTTTTCCAACATGGGAAATGTAGCACATTTATCTTTTCAGATATTTTAGTGGCTGAACTACAGCCACAAAAAAAAAAAAAACAAACAGCAGCACTAGCAACCACAACTGTGTCTTACATAGAGTGGAAGTAGTCTCTGACAACTAAAGCTGAACTATTTTTCTCAGGAAGTATTCTGTAGAAACAAAAACATACAAAAACAATTGAAAGAAAATATTTGCTCTGGTAAATGAGTTCGTACTCATTGCAAGAACAATTGAGTTATTTAGCTTAATTGGCACAAGTGCACATAGAGAAATACAATTATGTCTATCAAAATTTTCAGCAGAAATAGTAGCACATGAGGAAAAACTGGGGGGAAATCAAGTAATTTTAATGTCAAAGAATATTTTTAGCAATAGAAGTACCTAAAGAGAAAAATTATTTTCTTATTTGAAGATAAGGTAGCATCTACTTCCTATTGAGGTAAAATGCCTCTGTGAAGGAGCCCACTGTGCTCAATGGCAATCTTTCCATATGGTTCTGTGGGCTTTAATCAGGCCTGAGTTTTCAATTTGTCTGTCTGCATCTGTTTGTCTGTCAGCAACCAGTCCTTTGTAGCTCCTTCTGGGCTCACTTTATAAAGGTTTTACAAATCTAAACTGGAAAGAAAGCATTTGTTTAATGGCACTTCAGCTCAAAACACAGGCTCAGCTGTCAGTCTGAACTTCCCCAGTCATTGCAGGGCTCTTTGCTGGGTTAGGGCAGCCAAGACTCCCAGCTTTGATCTGCTGTGGCTTCAGCTGGACTAGTCCCAATGGGAAGGAACCCTCTCAAGGAAGCTGCATTTAAAGCTAACAAAAATGTCACCATCATGTCAGTGAGGATATGTCTTGTTCTTCGTGTTTTGTCCCTTTAATATCTTCACTCTGTAAGGTCTCCCAGGCAGTGATTGCTTCTTTGTGTGGGTGTATGTGAGATTTGAAAGGGTAGTCACTGCAGTAATGCAAATAATAATGCAGAATTTAAAGTAGAAAACTGTGCTGTGATATGGGTTTGGGGAATTTAAAAACAAATATGCCAAAAGAATAGCTTTAAATTACTCCTCTAATAATACATCTGTGGTTACATGCAATATAGGCTGTGTGAATGCACATTCTATTCTTCCTTGCATGAATTTAAGTCTAATGCAAAATTGACAGATCCATTCATGCCTATGAAATTAAATCCAAAAAGGTTAGTATAAGCACTAGGTTTAATGATCACTGCACAATATAATTAAAAGATGATGTTACTTGAATATCAGATTTTCTGTATGTATGTTTATTTGGAGTTTTTAATTGAAAATAAACAAAATCAGAAGTGCAAAAAAAAGTAGAAAAGATGTGTGAAATGTAATGATAATGGTTGACTTCTAAACAGCCAAGGAAATTATAGTCATCTTATGTGTGGGACAGGAACAAACACCTCTTAATTGCACTTCATTATAACGTACCTTTCTCTTCTCAGTTGTATATATTAATTATAAAAATCATGTTTCAGAGACGAAAAGCTGTACAATAGGGTTTTTCTTCTTTTCCCTCCCTCCCTTGTGCTGTCTGCAGCAGGATGGAAGAACAATATCAACTGTCATCCACAGGAAGAGCTTAAGAGCTTTCAAAGACAAATCATAAAAAGAATGAAAGGCTATTATAAAAAAAGGAGGAAAATGCTTTGATTTCACAGATTTGCTACTTATTAATGTTTAAGGTTCTCTCTTCTTCTTAAAAATATCTTCTCATATTGTTTTGTATGTGTTATGTGCAGGTACATCACTTTTTGATGACTATATCACATGACACATGGATTACGTAGATCATTATTAACAGATGGAGGTTGAGGGGATAAGACAGGGGAAAGGCACTGAGGCAGCCCTCCAGGACTTGTTTCACTTCTTTGGGTAAATTGTAGAACACTTGGACATGAATTTTGTGACACAAAGTGACACTGACTTTTGAAGTTTTGGAGTTTTTTCCATTCCAGTTCATTAATGTGTTTCACTGGAGCAGTATTTTGATAGAGACCCTGCAAAGTAAGGACATGACCGTCTCAAGTCTTTTGTGGTCACCTGGGACCAAACTTTGCTGTGTTTGCTCTCTTCGTTTGGGTTTTCAGTTCTGCTGTTTCCTATACAATTAGCCAGGATGTTTCCCTAAAACCTGCCTTCCTGCTTACAAAGCTGAGTATTCTCACAGGTTTTGTTGATTCTAGGAGCTGGATGTCACCTTACAGCATAACTAACCACTGCATGACACTTGGTGTGCAGTACCTGGGTGATAAAGCAGCAAGTAATTACCTGGTTATGCTGGCTTTTATTATCCATCCTCTTGGAGCTTTTCCCATTTATTCCACTCTTTTCTATTTCCCTCTATGCCTTTCCTGAAACAGGTGCTGGGCACTGGGGTGCCTCCCAGGCTGTTTTGTTTCTCCTGAACCTGACAGCATCTCCTGCAGCCTCTGAGGATCTTACAGATGCAATGTCTCTGTCAGAGTTAGACACAACCCATGGCTCTTTGTTGCATGCATGGCCTATTGATAGCAGGTGAAGACCTACTGTTGCATTTATGTTATATATAAAATATATATTCTTGCAGGAAAAGGAAAAATCAATGAACTATATTTCATTAGTAGCTATGACTGTCAGGGTTTCCTGAAAGGTTAAGTGCTCACAGAAATACAGGTGTTGCGATTACACTCTGGTTTTCTGGATGTGCCTTCCAAACTTTTAAACTACAGTTCCTTCAGAGAATAAAGAAAAGACATTCCTGTCCAAATGGCTGGTCTGTTACTTCAGTGCATTCCTGGGGGTGGATGCTGGCTTCTGTCAGCTGAAGTTTTCCTGCTAATGCATTCACATTTCACTTGTTTTTCCAGATAGATGAGGGAACTCCTCTCAAAGCTGCCATTTATCTTACTAGACCTTATGCTTGTTCTGGTGGGGGGAAATCTTCCAAGTGTGACAGCTTGAGACTTATTAAATTTAAAGTGGATATAAAATAGGTATGAAGGAGATAGGTACTATCAATAGGTACTGTTCTTAGAATACAAACTTTTACTTTACTAATGAATTCCTTTTTTTTCCTACTACCTGCAAAAATCCCTACCAGCTATCAGTGAAAATGGCAATAACTACCAAAGGTAGAAGTCTTTTTCCTCTCTCAAGCATAGTTGCAGTTTGAATATTTTTTCAGTGGGTTGGTAAATTTATTAAAAATAGATTAAACAGTAAAAAAGGAAAGATGCTTTATTTACAGAATTACTCTAAATTGTGAGCAGGAACTAGACTGGCTAACAGATCATCCTGAGAGAAAAACAAATAGTTGTCTCTTTTTCTTCTCTGAAAATATTTTCTTCTTTCTTCCTATTATGTACTTTGATCTTATTATATGTCAGAGTAATTCAAAGACACAACAGAATCAGTGGAAACTTTCTGCACTCCTCTTTGGTTTAATGTCATTTCTGAAGTAGCTTAACCATTAACATGTATAAAGCCACCTAACTACATGAAGAATAATCACATGATCGTTTTTTTCCTGAGGAAATATTAACTTTAAGCTGGGATAACCAACTTCCAAGAATTCACATAAAAACATAATGAAGTTAATATTAAATAAAAGACTTGTGCAAGCTTTTATTTTTACAATATGTGCTGATGTGTCCCTGATTTAATCGTGTTTTGTTTATGATTAATGAATGATTCACCTTGAAGATCAAAGTTTGATTCATATCTCATTACAAATTGAAAGAAATCATCTGTTTAGAAAATAAAAGAAAGCTACTTTATGTCTTACCAAGTACTACAGATTTAGCCAAATACTGAGAATTGAAGCTGAGAGTAGCTGGGAAAGTTTCAGTTATGACAAGTGCAATCAGACCTCAGACTGCTCAGGAAATCTTCATGTATAAATTGTGATCATTCAAAGCATGAAAAACTATTTCTTTACTGTATTTTATCTTAAATGTTGACTTATGCAGCTGAAATAAAAATTTAAACGTGGAATTTTTCAGTTTATATTCAACGTGTTTATAAGGCAAAATAAAATACATTCATGAAGAAAAGCAGCTAGAAATGTGACCACGTTTCTTTTTGTCAAAAGAAAATGCACAATTGTGCAAGTTTCAGTTTATATTTCACTAGGGGTATAGCCATTTCTGTGACACTTCACCTACATAAAATATTACCAGGTAACAGATCTTAGGAAAGATCTGAAGTAAACTGCAACACTAAGGAAAGTATCTCTGTTTCAATCCAGAGTGCAAAATTATTTGTGTCTATGTTATAAGTTAATCAATTTTGATGTGTTGGGCTTTTTCTGCTCACACAATAAGGATTATTTTATAAACATCCATATTGGAGTGTGAGAAGGTAAATTTGCAGGAAGCATCAATTATTTAAAAAAAAAAAACTGATATAATGGCAAGGTTTTCATATGCTTGTGACCTGAGATCTACAATGTTGTATCTTTTAATTTTTAGAGGAGAAACACAGTCTGAAGATTGTCTGGGGTGGATAGATAATGGTTCATTTGATAGCCTAGGATTCATTGTATCTAACAATCTTTTCTGCAAAAATGGTTTTATTACAATGATGGACAGGTGACCATCCTGCTGCTATCAGTGGATAACAGAAAATTGTTTAGACCCTAGAATAGGGATATGACAGAATTATTGTCCAAGTATTAATGAAAAATTCATTGCAAAAATCAGCTCTCAACTCATATTTATCTCTAGTTCTCTGATGAAGAGTGAGTGAGCAGGTTTCACATGTTAGTTCTGGCCTGTACTGAATTTTATTTCTTAGAATAATTCTTTGGTGATAATGATGGAGGAGCTACAGGATGGCCAGTTGAAAACCACAATGCAAAACCAGACTGTATGATGTGAGTGGGAGCTTATGAATAGTTCAAAATGGGCCTCTGCAGAGAAAGGTGTTGCTATTTTCCTGGTGGAAGAAATATTCCTGTCTCTTGTTTTCTTCATTTACTGATAGAAAAGTGGACAGTTAATTACTTATTTTAGGTAAAGTCTTGCAAGCAGAGGATTATATAATTCAAATTGATTCTGGTGGAATTAACCTATTACAGTAACATAAGTGTTATAGTTAATTTACTTTCCTGTGAAATATTCTTGATTATTTGATGTATAATTTTGTGTTATACTTTCCAACTTAAAGAAGCTTGAGAACTTTTGAAAAAAATGTCAGTTTTCTGGTTCAGTGAGTTCACTGCTGTCCATGTAAACTCCACATGGTTCACTTGGATTTTACATTTCATAACTCTTTGTGGCACGTTTCATTCAGTCTGGTTCACCTTGATATTGACATCACAGAGTTCAATGACTTCTGTATGGTTTGTTTCCCCACTTAAAAATAATATAGCTCTGAGAATTGAGTGATCTTTGTCCTGTGGTTTGCTTAATATTGTGGGTTATGTTTTTTCTATTTGTTCAGAACTATTTGTACTTGGATTATTAATCTATAACTAAATGTTGTCCTCTGTGTTCATCCTGCTGACGATATCTGGAATCAGGCCAAAGCTCTTTTCCTTAAAATTGTGCAAATTATGTTTATTGTTACTTTCTTCTTCACTTATGATCTTTTGGGAATCATGTCACAAGGGGGAAATATTAGCACAGAGTAGTATTAGTACCTGAGCTAGTTCCATCTTTTTACAGGCAAAAGCCTTGGATATCCTGCCTAAACCAAGCCTTAATGGGAATTCTGTCTGTCTCTCTCAAGGGCAGTGTATCAGGCAGAGGAGCTGAACTGCAATTTGAGCAATTATGGTTTAATAGGAGCTATGGCCAGTCACTGTCTGAACTCACTGTGTGAGCACCAGCAAACATTCCTAAGGAATATCCTGTTTCACAAGGAGCTGCTGGGGAAGGGGACCCAAAGCACTGTGCCATGTCCAGGTCTCCCAGAGGAGGCACTTCAGTGCCTGGAGCATTTTGCCTTCCAGTGTCTGTGCCAATGGCTTGGCTGGAGGGGGGAAATCCTTCTTCCAGGGAAAACTTCGCTCAGAGTCACTGCTAGAGTCTAAGCCATGCACAGTCAGGATCACAGGTTTGATCCTCTCGAGTCATACAGAGAATTTCAGCCTTCGGGGTTGTTTGAAAATTTGTGCCGCCTTAACCTAAAAGGAAACAAACCAAGCTTGAGGCCATAAGGAAGCTTTTGTTTGGGTCAAAACTTCAGATATAGATTGAACTGAAAGACTGAACAAATGAAAATTCAAAAAATTCTGAATTATCATAGGTGGATGGAGTTAACTATCAGCTTCATGGCATGAGGGCTGCATAGTTTCTCTGCTGGTACTGTCATTGCAACCTGTGCTGTTGTTAAATGCAGCCTTCAATGAGACAGTTGCAGGATGGATTTTTGTGTGCAGATAGAGATCTACATGATGAAAAAATATGAGATTCTTAATGATCATGTAACAGTTTGATGTTAGTTGCTTAATGTGTTTCCCTTCTCTTTTTCACTATGATAGTGTGTGACAGATGGTACAAAACAGAGCACCTCAGCTTCCTAAAAAATTAACCCAGCTTTGAACATCTGGAAGCACAGAATGCTGAAAAAAAAGAGGCTTTGTGCAGAGTTTTCAAACAGTTGGGAGGACACACACGTTCTGGTAAGTCTGCTTCATTGGCTGCAAATGTGCCATGCTGTTGGTAAGCTTCTAACTTGGGCTAAACTTCACCTGCCATCAGAGTTTTTCTGAGTAATCTGTGTTACCTCATCTTTAAAGGCATTACATTGATGGGAAGTGAGGAATATCTAATGCTGCAGTTCAGATACCCATCTTAGAAATTTACTGTAAATAAGCATTAATCTATGCCAATGTAAATGTTGAAAGTTCTCTATGGGTAGAAATTTTGCACACACTTCTTCCCAGTTGTCATTGTGAAAGACTGTGGACCAATTCTGTTTGGATAAATCCTTCTGTCTCCCTGTACTTATTTTCAAGTGTACAAGTAATCAATTTTAAAAATATGTTCCCATTCACATTCTATCAGAGATTTAAGGGAAAATGGAAAAAAACCTTACTTGCTCACAGTAAAGTTAATGAAGTTGGAGACTTCCATATTTGTAAGTTACCAAGAAAATAACTTGAAGTGAGGAAGTTTGATGACTGTATCAAAATCTTCCTAATCATAACTGGCATCTTTTAAAGAGTGGATTCCTTCTAGATAGTGTGTACAGCACCACAAATATGCAAAAGAAGAAGAAATAAAAATGCCAGAGTTTTTCTTCCTCTCCTCTTTCATACTTGCATTATGTATCAGTAATTGCATTGCTTCTGAAACTCGTTGAAGACAGATGAGTTCAGCAGTTTTTAAGAACCCTGTATTTGATGTCTGGCAAAATGTATATTTACACTAATATTCACTAGTGTGTACACACCAGGTCAAATCTCTAAGTCTTACAAAACATGATATGAATGGTAATTTCTGTTTCAGTAACAGAATTAGAAATTATTCCAAAGATATTGCTGGGCAGGGAGGAACAAGTGTGTGAAAAGAGAGGAAGCTTTATTTAGTACTTTTAAAATAAAATTTTCAATGCAAGTTTAAAAATTGCATCAGAATGTTAAATGTAAATTAATGGCATGCATAAGTAAGTGGGAGATAAAACCCAAAAGTAAGAGGGCTATTTTATATTTATGCTGACCTGCACCAAGTATATTTCCATCTGCTTACAGTACTAGTAACTATTTCGTCCTGTTCCTGAGGAAAATGTAGCCTGATTGCTCTAGAAAAAATACACCAGATTTGAGTTGCATAAATATAACTCAGAACATGGCTTGTTATGTAATAATACAATAACAAGCAAGAAGATGAATTAATATGCATCAAAAATATTACAAAAACCCTTATTTTTGCAAACAGAAGTAGTTGCCTTAAATTGCACTGCAAATAGGATTGCACAAACCTTTTGAATTCCTTTAGTTTCCCTGAAAGAGTTAATTTCTAATTATTTTATTAACAATGCAACAAGCTGATAAAAATGGAAGCTTGTACGGCTTCACAGCCAAGGCCTTCCTGTCATGCTCAGAGCCCTTTAGTTCTACTGTTGTTCCTGTGTAAGAATCAATACCACAGGCAGCAATTATGTGGTGTTGTTTTTTGGCTAAAATTCCCACACATCTGGGATAAACAGATATTCTATTCGAACTTCCTCTGTTAACTCCACCAGTTTCCATGGAATGACTCTCTATATGCTTGTTAAGTAAATGATTGTTATAAGACTATGGAGACATGGTCGATCAAATTAACCCCTTTTGTCCAGCCTCCAAAATGGTTCCCTTCATTTGCCTAAATTCAGCTGCTTTGGGGAATTTTTTCAAGCTTGAAGGACTCTCTGGATTCATCACATTAGCAAACTGTAACCTGAGAAGAGGGTCTTTGGAACAGCAGGACTTCTTTGGCCCCCAATTGTTTTGCTAATCAAGATTATTGCCACTATTGAGATGTGGAAAGATAGCCTAGCTGACAAAATTTGTCAGCTTCCCATGAAATAGTTCTGTCAGTTTAGTCAGGGTGCCGGCTAATATTAACATATAAATGAAGTCTCTCCCCCTCACCCCTTAATAGATGCAGAGAAAATATAAACACACACACAAAAAACCCCTCTGTGCTTAAATCAAACAAGCTTCTTTTCTCAGCTCTAGCCCATGTCCCTGGAAATCCTGTGAGCAGTGGAGCTAAAGGGAGGGGGGAGGGAAGCAGAATTTGCACAAAACTACTTTTAAGCCATAAAGCAGCAAAGCCCCACTCCCTGCTGATAGCAACAGGAGATTGATTACGCCTGCAAAAGTACAAATGGTTGCCTGAATGCAAGTGGCAGACCTCCAAAGCAGTGTGCTCTATGTGCTGGTTTTACATTTTATAGCGGAGGGCTTGGATACAAAGTGGAAGAGTGGAACAGGGGCTATGAAAGAGTTATCTCTGCCCAGAGGTCAAAGCTGGGAGCGGGTCCCAGCCCGGCCCCTGCGCTGCCACCGCGCTCCAAACCCGTCCCAGCACCTGTTTGCTGCCTTTCACTCTCTTCTCTCATAATCAGAATACATATTGCATTTTCCAGCTGACCTACGAGGTGATATAATCTAATGCTCTTTCACCCACTTACACAAATTTTGCATTACTTTGTCAAAGGCAAATGCCTTGCATCACTCTGGCGGCAACTCTTTCAAACCCCAGCTGTACCCAGATTATAAAAAAGTAATTCAAACTTACGCTCATTTTAATTGTAAATGGATCTGCTGAATGTTCTCTTAATCTTTTAGCCTGATTTAAATATAAATAAATTAATATCTCGTGATATTTGTAATCTGCAAGTCAGCAATATTGGCCTTTTGGTACTAAATTAGCCCTTGAATGGCAACTGTGCAGCAGCTTTGTGTAGTTAGTGTAGGCATCGGAGATGACTCTTCTAGCAAGTTCAATAGGCTTTGCAAAGCATAGCTTTAAATAGAAGAAATCCTTCAATCATGATTTGTTCTTGCTTTATGAGAAACAATCAGATTATTCCTTTGTGCTGGTCTGTGACAATACTCCAAAGCATGAATGAAAACTGGAATATATGTTCCCCCAGTGGATTACATCAGCCTTCTTGATCATTGGGCTAACATGAAAAAATAGATTTAATGTGTAAAATATCTGTCACTGAAGAGAATATTAAGAAAATTACTTGGGAGCAGTTTGTGAGAACTTCAGAAGCAATGAGTTAATGACAAAGCACAGCATTTGTTAAGAAGTTCAAGGCAGATCATTCCTAAAGAGTTCCAGGCAAGTAGCTGAACTCCCTGCTTCATGATTTTAGAAGATGTCATACAGAATTGATTTCAACTTCTCCAAGATAAAATACTGTGTAAAATATTCCATTAGTTGCCCAGAATGTGGAGCTAAAGAAGCATAATCTAAACAGTTTCACTGGTACATCTTGCCCTGAGTTAACGCCTACCCTTGATCTGAACCTTCTGAAAAAAATAACTGGGAGGCACAATATTAAGCATTGTTGGCAGTAAGAAAGAGTTTATAATAATCATAATAAAATAAGAAATCTTCTGGTTAAAGTCATAGTCTGATTAAAATTCTGATCTCAGAATCTTGGTGAATTTCCTGGATTTCACTTCCAGCCCAGTAAAGTTTGCCTACATTGAATCCTGCTCCCTCCTGTGACCTGATTCCTCTGCTGGAGAGTGTGAGATGGGGAAGGCTGAGGGATGTCTTACTGCCCACCATGCTGTGTGTGGATGTTTTCATACAAACAGAGGAGTAGTCTTTGTCCCAGGGAGTTTACAGCCTGGAACAGCTTTTAATTATCTCTTAAGGTATCAGTTCATCAAAACATAGATGTTCTAAACATTAACTTCATCCAGCTCTAGAACCTCTTGCAGTCTGGCTTCTGTTACAAGCACCAAGTCTAAAACTTCATAGATACCTTTAAATAGTTAAAGAAATAATATTGGCAGAAAGAAGTCAGTCTTCTGCTGAACAGCTGTCTTTCAGGCCAGTGCTATCCAGAACTCAAGTAAAGTTTCCAGGAGTCAGCAAGACACACTTGGCCATATGCTTTGAAACCTCAATGTACTGTGCATGACTTTACTCATGCTTGTTTCTGATCACACTCCTTCATTTTGCACCTGCACCACTTGTCAGGTGTGTAGTTCCTCTAAGAAAAAGAAGGCCAGGGTGTGGAGCTTTGTCCAGGGCAGCAATGGCCCAGCTTGGGAGCTTGCCTCGCCGAGGGAGCAGGCGGTGCTCATAATGGAGCCCTTCATACCTCGGCAGAACAGCTGCCTCACACTCCAGTGCACACAAACAAAACACCTGCTTCAACCAGGGAAAACAGTAAGCAGTGAGACTGGATATGTGGTGGATGGCGTTCAGACTTTCTCTTTTATCTCTTTTGAAATGTTATAACATATTTTTCTGCATTGTGGTCATTTTGAAAAGTTGTGCAATCTTGTTTATTGAACCGTTTTTTTTCTTCTCTTTTTTTGAGAGCCACTGCCACTGCTAATATTTTGCTTTTTGTCATTAGTAAAGACAAACCTCTTTAAGCTTGGTTTGGGTAAGTGTCCTGCAAATCTGGCTACCTAGCTTTTAGACTTACTTCAAGCTGTATCACTTTAACTTGACTACAGGCAGCCTTTCATTGTTACCTATCCTTTTTTGAGGTATTGGACAGGTGCTGAATTCTGCTTGGTTTGGTATTTTTCTTGCATGTTGAAGATATATGGGTGTAATTCTTTCATGCAGTGCTTCATCAGTCCTATTGAAGTGCAACTTCCAGGGTGCAACTTCAAGGATCTTTGTAAGGCAAATGGCATTTTGGCATTCTAATTTTGGCTTTGCCTTTCAATGTATCAGGATAGGAGACCGAAATGGCTCTTCAGGAATGGCAAAAGGATAAGCAACTCCACTGAAAATAAGTATATAATGCTGATTAAAAGATTATGAACTTATATCTCAAGATCACCAATAAACTTCTGTAACTTCTTGCTTTCTGTTTGCTCAGATTCATCCTTGTTTCTGACAGATCTCCCTTGGTTTCAGCTGAACTGCCCATCAGTGCAGGGAAGCTCTCCATAATGGCTCTTGTCATATGGCAGCTGTTATCATTTGCACTTTGTCATACAAATTTATCATCTCCATCAGTTCATAATAAGCCTGACTGATACCATAAAAATCCTATAATGCCAGCAACAATAATTGTCATTCTAGTTGGATGTTGTAGAAGAGAGCTTAAGGATTTCGTGTTTAAATTTTAAATGAAATATTCTCTCACCGTTATGGGTGGTCTCCTTCTGAAACCTTGGTAGGACAGTATAGTAACACTGCCCAACACCACTGCCTGAACTAAGCATTTAAAAAAAAAAATCCTCAGTGCTGTCAGCCTTTAAATGTTCTAAGTTGAATATGCACATAGTGTATGCATTAATCAAAATAAATTTCAACTTCCCTTTTATTTTTAGTTTTGCCCTAAATTTTATTGGACTGACTAATTCCATGTAATAAGCATAACTATTTTATTTAACCAGGGGAAATGAGTGGGAACAAGTTCCGACTGACAATGGCTCTCTGCTGGAACCCAGAGAAGCAAATGCAAGCAATGCAGTAAGGAAGATCAAACTTGTTACACTGCTGATATTCTAAGAGTTTGAACTCGGACTCCCTGCTGACCTCAATTTTACAATGATAATCATTTCCTAAAATGTCTTCATTTTGTAAATGAAGCTGTACCTCCCTCTGAAGCAGGGGTTTGCAAAGATTAAATCATTTACATTTCAAAGGGTTCATTTTTTTGCCAGTGTGAGAAATACTCAAGCAGGAAAATGAGTGCTCCTTTTAATTTTTGAAAGCTGGGAGAGCATTCATAGTGAAAATAATCACAGCCTATTACAGCAGCCTTGCTTGCCCATTCCCACTTCAAAAGGATGAGCCTATCTTTTCCCCGCCCAGCAGTGAATGACCACTTAAATGAGTGATGGCTTATTAATACTATGACTCAGCCACTTCTCGATAAGGAGAACAATAAGGGGTCAAAGCTTGAGCATCCCTTACAGGAATTAATGAGAACATGTTGCTGGTAATTTGGTCTTTTGGAGATTACATTTAAATTAAAAGGTTCTTGTGTCAGGCTTAATGGTGAGACTGGTGTTGTCACTATTTGAAATCCAGAGACTGCATTTTTGTCCTTTCTACCTATATAATTTCACTGACTTTATCAAAGTTGCCTTGGGGGTTGGATACCATTTAAAGAACAATATCAGAGAAACTGGAAAAACAAAACCTTAAGGAAGTTCTCCAAAAGTAACCCCTCAAAACTGCACACATTTATTTGGGCATAGTGTTGTTTTCAGTGTCAGGATATATAATTACAAAAATAATTAAATGCATGTATCTGAGATATGTTGCATTAACATTTCTGCATAGGACCTGGAGCTAATTCATTGCCAAAGAATGTTCACTCTGAAGGTGTGTGAAAAACAATTTATCAGGCAGTTGTTTTACAAATGTGGGGGCCTTTTCTTTGGTTCCTCATACTTTCCATTAAAGGCTTAGCACTTGGGATGTCTGGTTTTATTCTTAACTTTTACTTTTACATTTTATTATTGATATTGAAATTGATGATTATTGAAACTTTTTAACAAAGGGATAAAACACAATGGTGGGATCAAAGTAACTTAAAGGAGTTAAATTGCTTATAGTGTTATCTGTTATTAACTTCAGCAGAGAAATCCAACCTACAGCTCTTCTATTATCTGTTTCTTGAAGTTTAGCATTTAGCATCTTTTCTGACTTGAAACTAGTGCAAAGATGGATTCTAGGTAGAATTACAAATATAAACCAGTACTTGTGCTAATTAGTGCATCGTGTGCTAAGTAATGCACGTTGCATTTTCAAGGGACTTTGAAAAGGTGGGAATCAACTATTTATAAACATTTCAGATGTAATTCTAAGGAAAGTTAAAATTCAGCTGTCTTCTCATGGTGCAATGGTGTTAAAATGTAAAAAATTTGACTTCTTATAAAAATAGGCAAATCATAAGCATGAGAAGTTTTATGATATAGTTTTTTTTCTGATGTATCTAGAAGGCATATAAAAATTTTCCTTTTTTAAAATCTTTTTTTATCTATAACAAGATGATCTTACTATGGCTAATGGAGAACTACAAATCTTAAAATATATAAAACGATACCATGCTATAAGAAAAGCAAATATGGTTGTTCTGAGTTGAAAAACTTATGAAGTATTAATGGAAAAGCATCCACTTACAATACCAATCCACAGATAAGATTCTCTGTTCCATGCAAGAAAAATTTAGATTTGCACTGGAAAATAAAAGAACAGGTTCTAGTGCAAGTATGCAAAATGTTGAATAAAGTTGTAATGAACCTTCCTTATCAGGCATTAGTTCACCTAGCATGGGATTCTTGGGGAAATAAAATGTCCTTTTGAGCAATTTTGAGCATTTTGAGCAATAGCATCACCAGGAATTCAGAAAGTGGAGGTAGGCTAAGTCCTTATGGTAGTACCATGATAACAAATGGCACAACAGGAAAGAGAAGGGACTCCTTCCCTTGTCTTTAAAGATGCCTAAAAAATATTTTAGAAATGTGTACTGGAAATGATCTCTTTCTGTATCTTGTTCCCCCATTTTTCTTTAAAACAGAGGTTCTGGGTGACTGAGATTGTTTCTGTTTCACCAGGCTGAGAAGATCCCTTGATTTTGTGGTCAGCCTTTGCTGACATCTGGGGGAATGTTCAAAATGCACTTGTTGAGTGCTTACAAGGAGGTGCAACTTGCTTTTCAGAGGACTTCTACATCTTCTAGGCTCTTAAGGAATCAGAAGCCTTCCAGATCCTTTGTCATGATCCTTGCTGGGGCCCCAGGGACAGTTTTTGTCCTTTATTTGACCACTTAAACGCTGATTACTCTGAGCCTACTCATGATGCAGTAGGCTTGTACATATTGCTCTTGCCAGAGGCAATGAAACTCGTCTCATTTGGAAATATAGAATGTGACTACTCCTTAATCAGGAGAATATTTCACGGCTCGAGTCTTGAACAGCCTCTCTTTGCTATGCAATAACTTTTAAAAAGAATGTGATCCAGAGCAATGAGGAAGAGTTGTGAAGAGAGGGCATGACTGGGGAGCCCAGTTTAGCTGGTGCCAAGGAGAGGGGCTGGCAGCCCCCAGCACTGGGCACTGGGAAGCCGGAGCTGCCTGGAACTGCTGCCAGCCAGAGCCTCCCTGGGGGTGGCTGGCTTGATGCAGGGGACTCTTGTTTTGTGGCTAGTGGCTGACTTATTGTTCCTGAGAAAAGTGGCAACAAGCCAAGTAAAAGCCCTTTTTGTCCTTTACTCCCAACAGGGGACTTGGTAATGGTTTGTCATGTGCCTGGGCATAATCCAGGCAAAGTCCCCATATGCAATTAAAATAGATTTTGCTACTGTATGAGTTTCTTAGGAAGTGGCACTCCAAGTTACGGGTACTGCTCATTCTTTTATTTAATGTTTTTGTCTGGTTTCAATGCTTAATTTTCTTGGGAATTGTTTTTGTCTTTTAATCAATACTCATTTTTCAGTATCAGCACTCCTTTAAATAATTCCGGTAGTTTGTACATTACATAAAAGAGATATGATTTATAAACAGTAATGTCTATGAGTAGTCATCTCTCCTTAATGTAAATTCCAATATACATCATGATCAGAAATCTCCAAAGTATTGGTTTACCATTTAATAAAAGTATTAGTAGCACATACTTAAATCTCACCAATAAATTATATCCCTTTTGAACAGTCCTCACAGCAGTCTGTCATCATTGGATTTTACTCCCTTGTAGCCTTAGTTATGCTTTTATTTGTAATTTTAAAAATTATTCTTATTATTCACTTTTAACATACTTGAATGTAATAGACCTAATGGTACTAGAAAATCAATCTTAGTTGGTTCCTGTAGCTGTTGTGCAGTTTTATGCCATTTTCCACAGTTTGAATACTGTGGACTACAGCTATCTTAGATGACCATGATAGATACATGGCAGGCAGAATCTCACAATTATTCATGTTGAGTAGTAGTTCTGCAGTAGATTATTTCTATGAAATTCAGTGGAACGTTACGGGAAACAATGGGCTTGCACTTTAGCTACCTTTTCTCATGACAAATCTATGTTTTGTAAGGCAATATTAGAAATCATTTGAGGAAAAAAAAGTATTTTGACAGAAAATATCATCTCATTAAAAACAGAAAGGTTCACCCAATACTCTTAAGTTATAGAACCCGAACTTTTCTAGAAAAAGAAAGATAATTGCATCCAGATTACAGTGATTGGTCAAAGGGAGCTGCCTCTGCACTAGAATATTAAGTGTTTGGATTATGCCCTCCTATGTGAAAGCACATTTGGAATTTCAGCTCCAGTAAATATTTCTACAGTACTGTAGAAGTATTTCTGCAATAATTCCATGTTATCTCTGCATAACTTTGGAAATTCTACATTAAAATCTTAATAGGAGTAGTTGAGAAAATTGATACAGAAGGTGTCTAGGTGGGGGTTAGAATATTCATGGAGAATCTGCAAGGCAGGAGGATGCTGCCACATCTCTATGACTGATTAGGCCATATTAGATGCCTGTTTTTTCATTAAAACCTTAAACAATTCCTTTTTTTCTTGTGCAGGTATAAGGGCAGAACTGGTTGGATGTGAGATGCAGTGGATAAGAGAGAAGTGGCACTCAATTCTGCCTTTTAAGGAATATCCTAATTGTAAGTATCCTCAGTAGTTGTTTATTTCTTGTAATTTTAATAGATCAAGTAGCCTTATCTTGCTAGGTAAAACAATTGCTGTGCACCTGATGCAAGGTAGTGCAAGAGGGGAACTTATTTTGTGGGGGGAACACTCTGGATCTTATCCAGATTGCTTAACAGAACACTTTCATTAATGAAGCAGTGCTGGCCATCACAAAGTCAACTGCATTCATGTTTTAATTGTTGTAGCTCTCAAATTCTTCATTTTTCTTCAGGATTAGTTCTTTCCTAATGATATTAGAAGTAGCATATTTCCCAAGAGTATGTCTTAGCATTTCTCTTATGAGTAGCTCTGAAACACTCAAACACTTTCTGATTATTTAGTTTTGTATCTTGCAGGTCCTGATTCCTAAACTGAAATATTTAACAGGGAAACATCTGGGAGTGGTTTAATAATGAAATGTATATAGTCTAGAAGGTAGTGCACTCTTGACAGGCTCAGTGGGAATCTCAGCCTGACCTGTGAAAATTGCCCCATGAAGTGCTCTGAGAGCAAGCCCCAGCACAAAGTGGAATATTTTAAGCCAACTTGCCTATGTAAAATTCCTGCATAAATGATTATATTTCTCTTGATGCAAAGAGAAATGCAAGGTACTCTCAGTTATCATCTGATAGTGAACCATCTTCTGGAACACACACCAGTTTGGCTGTGGGACATTTAGTCCAGGTGGAATTTCTCCAACTTGCTGGAGTTAAATCATTGCCAGGGTTGTGTCCTGTATGTAAATAAAAGAAAGAGATATCCTGCTGGAGACTTTATTCTCAAAAATTTATTTTTATTTTTAAACAAATGGCATTTCTGAGAAATTTTGTAAAATGTTTCAAGATAAAAGAATGTTAAATATAGCTAGAAATAAGAGAGCCACATGTTGAAAGCGTATCAGCTTTGAAACCACACACTTAACCCTGGAACTCAACAAGATTTCACATTTTAAATAAAAAATTCAACTTCCTGGAAAGATAAAGTTCATTCATCTTGAGGGTAGCCTAGAAAAAATAGGGAAACATGATCCATGGAGAAGCTCTTCACTAAGATAAGTATCTTTGACATTTGAAAAAAATATATATAATGTGTAAAAATAAGATGGGTCATATCCATTCCTAAAAAAACCTGTTGTTATAGTTGTACATCAAAGTAAAAGTAGGATTCTTTCCTGAGTGGTTTTTCTGGCTAATAAGTACATTATCTTACAAAACCATTGCCAGAAACATAAAATCTTTGCTCAATGGGAAAGAAATGTACCATTTTAGCACTCCTATTTGAAACATTATGCAGAACACAGGCTGTTCTTAGTTCAATGCAAGTGTTACGCAAATAATGCTATTAAAAGTTTGGTCCACTAGAAGAAATTTTTCTGGTTGGTTCTAAATCATATTGATAAATGTCAACATTTGTGTTTAACACAATATACACATGTTTGTGTAACCATCATCTCTGTTCAATTGAATTGATCTTATTTCTTGCATAAACTGAGCTTTCATCCTGGAAAATGTTTTCCAGTAACACAAGGGCAGATCAGGAAATGTGTAAAATGGATCAGTGCCCAAAAGACTAAGTTATACATCTATTCTTGGAAAAACATGAGGACATGCTGTCTTAAAAAGAAAGGCATAAATTACAGAACATTAAGTTCATTTGGACTGGCATATTGAGCTACACCATCAATACAAATCCTCAGTATGTCTGTCACTGCAATGTGTAGGGTCTATTTTGAAGGTGGCTACCTAGACAGACACACGGTGGGGGCCAGTGAGTGCCCATGGATGGAGCTTTCAGCTTCCCCAGGGATTTTGCAGATTTTCACAGGGAGCTCCAGGAAGAGTCTCTGTGTCAGCACAAGAGGGTGCTTAATCTTCACTGGAGCTTGCTTTCTTTCAAGAGGCATTCAAGTTCTTGCCATTCTGCACTGCGTTTGGAAATGCTTTCTGGGCTGAAATCTTACAGGTGTCATGGGCTGTGTCTGAATTTCAAAGCAGGTGCCTCTTGAGGGCCTGGCCCACGGCCCCCCACAGCTCTGCCCACTCAAAGGCCTTGCTCACCTTCTTCAGGAGCACTCCAGATGTGTGTGTAGCCTGCTCAGACCCTGAGAAATGCATTGGTGTCCAAGCCCTCAGCTGTACCCCATAAAACCTGTTGCGTTTACATTCCTTTCTCAAGGAAGCCCACAGCTGAGCTGTTGACACACTGACAGTGCCTGCACACTAACTAGTCTGAAGCTCATTCAGAAATCAGGTTTAGCTTTCCCCATTTGTACTGGGCCCTCTATATATCCCAGTAAAATTGCTGCCCCAGTGGAGAAACAGCACGTGGAGGCACTGGTGACAGCCTCTGAGAAACAAGGAAAATTTAGAGAATTCAGGGTACAACAATTTTCAGTAAAGCCTGCCCACCTATTTAGTATCATAAATGCCTTTTGGAGCAGTGTCATGTTCATTTTATACCTATAGAGAATCAAACACACCTTTGATTGTCTCATTAAGAGAAGAAGTAATATTTTTCAATAATATCCAAGGCATTTGTTTCAAATTGTTGGAGAATCTCTGCCTAAATAAATGCAATGTGTTTATATGATGAATGCTTTCTGTAGATGTTGCCCTACCTTCTGATGATTGAGTCTAACCCTCTTTAACGACTTTGACAAGATTATTGCCTGAAGTAACTTTTTAAATTAGCATTCTTGTTTGTTTACGTCTAGAGATTGAGGGGGGAAATAACTAAAAGCTTTGGAACAACCATTGAGTCTACACTTGCTCTAAGCTGGAAGAAAATAATTTTTAGTATATGTTTAAAATTATATAACAGGTTTCAGATGTTGGTTCAAATTACTGTTAAAATGACATTCAAATCTGGGAGTGTTTCTCGCTGGTTTTATCCTTTTAAAAATTTCCACTGTGCTTTTTTTCATCTTTAATTAAATTTCAATTCATTTTATAATAGTAATTAAAGTATTTACAGCAAGAAATTCTATCCATTTGCAAAATGGCAATAAATTATAACATTTTCACAAACAAACAAACTTTTTAGAAGGCTTGCAAAGTCTTTATCCTGCATTTGTAAGGCTATGAAGGGAAGATTATCAGCTGGTATAAGTCACTGTCATTCACTGGAGTCAGAATAGTAATTTTGATTTACAACAGTTTAGAATTTGGCCAATAATGTAATTAATATAATCAAAACCATGTACAGACACCAGAATAAACAATACCAAACTGTAAGGCAAGTAACCTATCTTACAATGAAAATAAAATAAATGTCCCAGGCTTCTTAAATCACTGTTTCATTACATAGCTTTGCTTTCTATCATCTTTGATCTCTTTCATTTCATTAGAGCAAACTTCTTGTTAGAGGCATGACTGTCTTCCTATGAAACTGATCTCACATTCAGCACTGATATCTAGTGACTTGTTCCAGTTTCATCTTTGGTCTTTTTATACAGCACTTAAAAAATTAAATAAACACAAATTATTACATCATCAGTAGAGGAACATATGGCACATCCAAAAGTGAGTACACAATAAATATGTTTCCAATAAATACTTTGGTGCTGAGCAAATTTCAGAAGAGAGCAGACAGTAAACCACCATTCTGCTATTAATGCCTTTTCTTAGCATGGTAGCAGTTATTATATTAGTTTAATCATAGCCAAGCAGTTGAGGTGCAGTAGCACTGCTTATTACACCAGCCATTATCATCCCACTGTTACTTTGGGCTTTCCTCATGTGTTTTTTATTCACTGTATCACTCAGATGCATAGCTTGTAAGCTTTCTTATGTTGTATAAAAAATGGGTGTATTTACGTGTCACAACTGGGCCTTGATATATTATTATGGACTTCATATGCTGATTACAATAATTTCAGGGCAGTGAAGGAAAAAAATAATTTAGCCTCAGGATAGAACATTCTGTAAAAATTTTACCTTGTTTAGTTTGCATTGATTCACAGCTGTGTAGAGAAGCACAACAGAGAAGGCTTAGAAGAGCATGGCTACTACATACCAATTTTAGCAATTGTTGTCTCCAAAGTAAATTTCACAATGTTATGTTCATGAAGTGATGCCAGTTTATTTGTGATGTTTGTGAATTCTGAGTATTGGGACAAATTAGGACATTTTCAGTGGGCTCTCTTATCTGTAATAAAAGTAATGGAAGACCTGCATTTTGACCAATTCTGTATTTAGGAACAGATTCTTATACATGGAGTCTGGACAAATGAGGCTTCTGCAAATACACTGTCCCATTACAGCTTTCTAATTAAAGATCAGCTGCAGGAAACAGTAAATTCAAAACAGTGATGACAATATTAAAACTTCCCGGGGAAAAAGGAGAGCATTGGAGATAAGGATGCAAATATCCTAATAAAAGAAATTGCACTAAATGCTTATGGTGACTCTAAGGCATTGTGCAACTATTCACAGTGGGCTGTAGATGAGAATATGAAAAAGATGAGTGTTCTAACATCAAGGGGTGTGAATGACAAACAGATGCTAAACAGACAAATGAGCTATGGCTGAAGGAGGCCAGTGCTGTTGTATGCGGAGGGAAGAGAGAGGAGAGGAAGAGGTGGATAAAAAAAATATAGCCCCAGAGAAAGCTGAAAACCATGCTGAGAAGTAGTCTGGAGAAGATCACAGGAAACAGCTTATGGAATTAAAAACATTTGGGAAATTACAGCACTTAGGAGGAATTAAATATAAGAAAGTAATGGTCATCTATGAAAATAGAAACTTCAAAAAGGAAGGGACTGCAGCACGGAACCTGGAGGAGAAGAGCTGGAAAATCAGTAGATATGATCTCAGCATGAATAAAGAGTCATGCTAAGGACCCTGTGCAGCATATCAGTCTCTAGGAAGACCTTTCATGAACAGTTAACAAGAGACTTTGGCAAGAGAGAGCAAGGAAACGTCTGAGAGACAGGAATATCTGACTGAAGTGATGGTCTTACATCAGTCCCATCATGGCTGGGAAGAATGTGTATCAGATATAAATAGCAGCTTAATTTATTTCAAGTGGATATAACTTGTTTTTCACTGATACTTCTTATTGTTAATTTGTTAAAGATGCTGGGACTATATAGATAATTATAAGCATAATTTACAAAGTAGTATAAATTTACATTTACAGTAAAGTAAGAGGCACACTAAAATTGTGCAAACGTATTTTTTATTTTCCTGATGAATTAACCATATTGAAAGCATTATTTTCAGACTCAATCACCCATGTAAGCCAGTGGAAGTATTTGTCCTGTGTTCAGATTCAAGAAATAGGCCCAAGAATAGATAAGAAAATTAGTTCATAATGAGAGCAGATGCTACAGAGACAAAAGATATCTTTAAAAATTGTATATGGCTTAATCCCATAGCCATTTTCTGTACATTTGGAGTCTAGCTTTTAAAAGTATTAGACAAATTTTCTGCTCAGCAGTGCGATGTGTCTGATGCAGAAGCTGCAGAATTAATGCTCACCTCCCTGCCTGCAGCACTCAGGTATCTTTGCCTGGGTGTTTGCCAAACCATTCCTGTACCAAACATGACATGAAGCTTCATGGGTAACCAGTTTTCATCTCATTTCCTTTGTGCCAAAATCTCTAAGGCGCAGACCATGGGAATTAAGTACCAGAATCTCGCTGGATGGGACTGGGATTAGGCACTTTGGTACCTTTGTACCCAATTTTAAATGCTTATTTACCTGTACAAAACTTGCTTGTTACTTTGTTAAACGTTCTGTAAAACAATCCCACAACTCCTTAGGCTAATGTAGAGTAACCTCAATAGAAGAAAAATTTTCCTTTCAAAAGTATGCAGAAAAAATCTGTTAAATTTACTTTAGGAATGTGGTCCAGCTCCCTCACATACTGGGCAAAAGAGGTGAAGCCACTGGAGAAGAGTGACCTGCTCTGCTTGGAAAATGCAAGTTCATTCAAAACATGGGGTTGTAAGGGAAAGAAAGGGGAAATATTCTTAAAATGTTCTATGAATGATGGCCCAAGGGTGTCCAAGAGCAGAATTCCAAATCCTGAGTGACAATCTTTTGTTGAGTGTGTGTGTGTTTGATCTCCTACATGTCTCTGAGCATGAGTACCACGAGAGAGCTTCTGACCTTTTGGTTTTGTACATTCTGGTGTGAGACTGAATTGTCTTGCCATAAGAGCTTGTAAAGTTACAAAATCATCAAATGTGATCATAGTAATGGATGCATTTTTGTTGTATTGCAGAATGGCTGTGCAAACTGATCATCAGTGTGCTATATACAAGAATGAATTCAAGAAATGTAACATCAGAGTAATGAGAAAAATTGGGGGAAAATAGAAAATCTCAGGAGCTACTTGAGATTCCCATAAGTCTCCATTTTCTTATGGGAGTAAAAGTGTAGCAAGTTTGTGAGAAAGTCTCTTACAGCAATTAATTAGAATTTTACCTAGATATACTGCTGCAGCAGTAAGAACAGTTTGGAAATGTGTACTAAATGCAGTTGACAGTGGAAATATTAGGATCAAAATAGGAAAGAGAGAAAAAAACAGAGTCAAAGGGTGCTCTAAATTCCATATGGCAACAACAAGTGCGAGGCAAGCTAAGATTACCTCACCAACAGAAGTGTCAAGTGTTGAATGCCAAGTTCAAGCCCCAAAATAAGTTTTTCCTCATTCACTTTTACAGAAATTTAGTGACTGCAACTCCAACTGCAGCTGGAGAACAAGAGGAAATGAAACATTTCTCAGAAAATGTAAAGATAAGATAGACGTGCGTTAATCAGGCAGTGCTTAAATCCTCCTCCTTTGTTCTTCCCTGTCCACTTTCCCGAATTAGAAGGGTGCCCTCAGTGCTCTGGCAGCAAGAGTATTCAAAAGAGAAGTATAACTGCTTTTCTTAGAAGTTCAGCCAAGTTAAGTGCACCAGAGCCCTCAGAAAGCAACATCTACCTATCTTAAAGAAGCTGAAGGTTGTTTTACTCCCAAAAGTACACATTATTCCACCTTGTGTCTCTTCAGGATTTTTCTTAAACCATTGCTACTTACAACTTTACTTCTGGGTAATAAAATCTCATGATAGTCCTTTTGCCTTATAATTCAGAAATCTGAAATGAAAATTACTTGGGCTCTAGGACTTCTCCTGGTTGTGTTGAGCTTGTGGCTCTTTTCTCGTTCTTAAAGATGTCCTTAAGCCAGCAATATTTAACTAAAATTCTCTACATGTTCCAGTTTTGGGAGACCTAGAAGTCATGTTGACCTGGAGCTTTAGAACTGTGAACAATCTTATCTCTAGCTAACCTGCAAAACCATCAGATATTTCCAGGCAGAGAATACAAGTCTCCATGGGCCAGCAAAGTGGCAAATGATATAATATCTTAATTGCATCAGCATAACACAATGCCATTGTGTTCCCGGGTAGCCTTTCTAATTCTGAGTGCCTCAAGGTGCTCAATCAATTTTTGTGTAACCTGCAGCTTAATTCTATATTGATAATATTTAAACTATTCATTTTACAAATTTTACAGAAAGGTGCCGATGTTCTATTGACTTAAGAAGAAAATAGGTAAAGAATGAGGATTTCTAAGCCTTTTGAATGCAGTTTATTGTGGTAACTGCATCAAATTATGCTATTTCTCTGTATGAATTTAATATTATTTAAATACTCCATGGTGATGGGTTCTGTGCATGTGATGAGTGTTTCTAAAAGTAGTTGTCATTGTGATCCATTAGACTGTAGCTAATGCAACATCTATCCCATAAAGTCAGGGATTCATGAGACTACAAAATAATTAATAAGATAATAGAGCAAAAAATGGACAAAACCAAATTATGTAACATTAGCTTTGATAAATGTTTGTTACATAAAAGTTTTGAAGTAGAAATTTACTAGGTTGAGCATATAAGTATCTGCTCTGCAAAAGTATGATTTCTGAAATTAAAAATATTTTTCTTGCAGCATTGGCTACAAGTGGCTTTTCTTATCTTTTATGATTTCCATACTATGTAAATTCATAGCTCCGAGGAATGGTGTAATTCCACATAATGAGTTACATGATATACTGAGCCAGTTTTAATGTATCTTAGTTTGAGACAGGATTTTATTACTTTTCCCAAATACTATTTTGTTGTTTCAACTTTACCATAAAATCTGATTCAGATAGCTCTAAATATCTTCTTTAAAGCTTACACAGGCACCAGAACTGAGGGGATATGGACACAATACAATCCTTAACCCACCCCTATTGTGCAGGGACAGAACAGGAGCCTCAAAGCTGTTGGAGGTCTTACATATCTCATATGTGCTGGAACAATGAAGCAAATTATGAACAGGGCTTAAGGCTCAACTCTGAATTCTTGCCTTTGTGAGTTTGTGTCTCATGCATGGAGAGCAGTGAATTTGCAAGGTACTCTGAGATGTGGCCTGTCTGTCTGTGAATAGAACCAGATGGATTATTTTCTGAAGTTTGACATTCAGACAGGGATCTCTCCTTCTTTGGTCTGGCACTTCTCCTTCTATTTGATCTGCACATGGAGGTTTTATATATTAATTTGTTCATTCCAATAATAATGTATTTATACTGATAAAAGCATAATTGCTAATCTCACACACTGCAATGCTGTTCTGTTCTGCTTTAAAATGTGCTAGGGTAAAAAATGCAAATACTTTAATGCACAGAATCTAAATCCACCCAATTTTAGACTGTGCTGAAGAAATTATTATGAGGTCAAAGATGCACATTCAGAGTTATTTCACAGAGAACATCTGAAATGGTAGCTAGTTTTACAAAATGTTTCAAATGTGTTGAATTGCCAGCAAAAGAAATCCTTGGCTGATATCATGACAAAAGATGTGTGAGTGTTCATGGCCCTAGAGTCCCAGCAGTGAGACAGAGCCAGGTTACAGGAGATGCCATTCTGTTGAATCTGCTTTTGGATAACCTCCATGGGTTTACTCCAAGAGGAAAATACTTTTCAGTGTGACAAGCTAAGCCTTTAGCTGCTCAGAAAACAAATGCTGTATTAAGTTTAATTACTTCAGCCACCTACTGATGATCTGAAAAATCTTTTAACAAACCAAGTGTTCTCAGCTTGGCTGTTGCCTTGGCCACATGATCTTTCACTGTACAGCTGGGTGGAAGTGCAGCAGTCAGAATTTAGATTATTCTTGTGGCAGGTCATGAAACAGAAGTAGTTTCTGTTTACTCTCCTACCTTAAATTTTGATTTGGTGACATTGTCAGATTTGTAAAGATGATCTGCATCTGCCAAGGCAGAGAAGTAAACAGAGGGAGTAGATGCCCTTACAAGAAAGAGAGATCAATAATTTTGGACCAAATCCTGCTGAAGTGGCAGAACTGGCATGACTTTCAACAAAATCAATAGCTGCAAATTAATGACACTAAAATCTAATAAAATTTTATTTCTATTCATAAGATTGTTCACAGTTCATCTTTGATACAAAAGAAACTTGGAAAATCCTTAGCATATTATATATTTTATAGGAATGGCGCTTTTTCAGACTACTGTGAGAAAAACATGGCATATCAAGCACTGGCATTCAATGAGGTGTGTTTGTCATACAGGAATGCCACATCTTGGCATAAGCATCAGCTACTGGATGCTGCTCTTACAAAATTTAGTACTATGTCTTATCCCTGATTCACAGTCCTGCTACTCTAAAATGCAAGTTCCTCAGAAGATAAAAAAATCAGAGTAGATACCTTGACCCTTCCTCTTTCTGAAATAGAAAGATTGAACATCAAGTTTTTTTGATCCTTGAAATGTACTAAGTGTGAATATTAAAGATACCATAGCAGTTCTGAGAAGGTGCAGCAGACCTGTGCATGGCTTAGGGAGCTCTGCTTCACTTGTTCCTTCAATGTGCTTTATGCACACGGGTGGAACTCACTCAGGAACTTTCAGAATGCAAGGTTTGTACAATGGGATGCTATTAACTGGACAATTGGATTATTTTCCATTTTTTTGAATAGCTACTGCATTTCAGAAAAGCAGAGGGAAGCTCTTGTAGTTTTGTTTTGGTTACAGCTACATGACAACACTTTCTCGACTTCTTAATAGAGCTCACTTTCTTACAAGAGGAAAAAAATCACTGGCCTGTTCACAAAAAAAATGTCTTTGGTCTCAAGGCTTATGTATTCACTGGGGAGGTTGGACTGTGCTCCAGCAAACAGAATTAATCAGCAAGTCATTGCCTTCCAGAAGTAATGTGTAACACCTTGTTTTGTTCCTTGGTTCAAAAGGCACTGTCACTGTTGTACACCAGTTTGGTTTTTTTTAAAGGCTATAATTCATATGCAAACTAAGCAGGGATTCATGATTTCATAATAAAATGTTGAAACGCTTTGATCATGAGCTGGAAGGAGGTGTGAAACAGTGCTTCAGAAACAGACAGATATTTGTGTAATCAGCCTTTATGTATTGCCAGTTCAGAATAATAACATATAAAAAGCCCCAACTTACCTCATCTGCCTGGTACAGCCAAGGCATAAATAAAAGAGAACAATGGAATTACTATTACTCACTCACTGAGCCCCAGCTACATCACTGTATTCTTTATAATTGCTGGCAAGAAGATTAATGTTTTGTTAAATATCAGAGTAAGGTCACAAGGGGGCTTGCAGGACTGTCTAAACATCTAGGTTTTAAACTCCTTTATTCCTTCCTTCCTTTTTTCTTTTTTTCTATCTTTTAAAAATTTTAATTTCACAGAAATGAACTTTCACCATTTCCTTGAAATATTGTGACTTTTATGTTTTTGCATTTGGAAACTTCTGACAAGATTAAAAATAAATAAGGACAACAATTGCTGTAGTCTGAGAAGGCTTAATCACCATATTGATAGGATGATGGTAAGGGGTTTAGTGTGTTAGGAACTTCATTTTGCCTCTCAAGTCTCTGTTTTTTTCATGTCTATTAGCTCTGTATCTAAATTGGGAATTTTTTTTTCTCATTATATTAATGCTAGTTATCGTAAATAACAATCTATTTGCTCTTTCTAAATGTTTGTTAACTTATAGCTCATGAGTACAACTGACAAGAGCAGTTGAAGTGAAAAGTTCATAGTTTTGTAGACTGAGGAGATTTACACCTTCTGCACCTTCAGGTATATGTACCTGAGGTTACTAGTTCCAATTTCAGAACTTTTGCAGCAAACAGGTATTGATATTTTCTCTTTGTTCAGATAAAACCTAACAGTTACCAGTCTTCCCTGTCTTCCATAGAAATAGTCAAAGAAATATTCCATCATAAATTAACTGGTTTTTTTTTTTTTGAGAAAGTAAAATATCTGATCCATATGGCAGAACAGCTTTAGTTAGAAATGAATGTTCACATAAGAGATTTCTGGTAAGTATAAACACAGTTGTTTCTGGTGAAGGAGCATATATAGTCATCTTAATCTCTTGTTTAGACTATTGCCAGTCATTTGCAAAATGCAAAGATCTTCCTCATTTGGCTCAGATTATCCTCCAAATTACACAGGAGCAGTCTGGGCAGCAGCAATCAGTCTCATACATAAATGGTGAGTGTGCTTTTCAGGCTAGCCCCAGACCCATCCTCGGGAGAAGGTCTCTCTCAAACAGGTGCTTTTGGCCCTGGAGATGCTCAGTGTGGGGCCAGCTTGAGGACCTGAGTGCCACAGGACCATGGCATGTCCCTCCCTCCCATCCCTCTGTCACTTCTGAGAACAGAGTGGGGCATTCGTGGAACCAGTAAAGCACAGAAAGGTCTGCATTAAAGAATTCTAATTTCTTGGTGTCATTTGCTCACTGACATTGAGAGGGCTCCTCATCAAAATTGGCATTAGAGTCCATTTGTGTGTTTTAGTGGAACAGGTCTTTTCTCAAAGAGGGGTAATTTTGTGTGGTATTACTGATTTTATGAATGTCATCTTCCGTTATCTAATATGAAACAAAAAGAAGGACTTCAAAGATTAATGTATGGGCAGCAGTGGTGAAAGTCATACATTTAAATCCTGCCACTTTGCACAGAATTAGCAGTGCTGCCAAAAAGCAGAATAAGCAGTCCACAATACCCCAACAGCTCTGACTGGCTTCAGGTTTAGCCAAAAAAAGGTTTAGTAATCTGAGCTAAAGGAGATAACAGATCCAAGAACCCCTGCTCTTGGTCCAGTCTAATCTATGACTCTTGCAAAAAGTATTTTATTCTGTCTTACTCAGTTTGCCTGTTAGAAGTGAAAAATAATGAAAGATCTGTTCCTGTTTTCCTAGAGGTTAGTCATGAAAATACTGTTTGATTAATTATATACCAATAGGCATTAAAGTGTTGTTATTCAATACATTCTTCAAAAATTAACTGTAGAAAATAAAATTTGAGACCTAGATTGACTAATACTGAAAATACCCTTCAGTTTCATCATTTCTGGTTATCACATTTAGATTTAACATGATGTTACTTCATTGAAAAATTACTGCAGTTTTTCCCTTTTGTTGCAATCCACTGGAATTCTAAGGACCAGGAAAGGTGCCTAAAGGAGTGTGAGGGAATGGAATTTGTTAAAATATTTTAAGAAATTAAAATAAGAAGAAATAAGACCACTTGTGATTCATTTAATTTGTAAGAATTCTTCATGAGCCATCACAATATTGTGAACTAATTACTCCATAATTTCAATTTGTAGCTCTGCCCTGGAGACATGAATGCTATTCTCATTCTTATCAGCCAAAGATCTGGTGCAGTTTTCTTTTCTTAGCAACAAGTGTAAGGAAAAGTATGGCCTGGAGGACTTGGCAATCTTGCTCCTAGTTTTGGTAAAGAAAAACTAAATATCAATCAATAAATGTTAAATTTAAATCTGTCCCCTGTGACGTTGCAGAGGGGCTTGCAAAAAGCCAGAGTGTCCCATGAGATATTTCCAGTTTTAGCACTGAGTGGTTATACCAGGCTCTCTTCAGAGAACAGCTACAGGTTTGCACATTCTGCAGTTGCAATTACATGTTCCCCCACCTGTTTTTGATATGGTTTATCTAAAGAGGGGAGCTGAAGGCCAAGCTTTGGAAGGAAAATAAATAAAGTAGGAAAACAGTTACAGGGAGCAGGTCTGGTTCTTTAGTTTTTCTTGGTGCTAGAAATCGAGACTTGGACAAGTTTTTAGTCTACTTTCAAATGTTCAGCTCAATAGATCTCAAATAAGGGGTTTCTTACAGCTTCCTCTCTCAGAGACACCAGTGAGATTTACTCACCAACTCCTGTCAGACCCGGCCACATGAGTCTTAAAACCACCCTTCATTACTTGCATATGCTTGATCAAGAAGCTCATCTCTCAAAAGTCCTTTATCTTTCCTCACATCACATTTTCTTCCTCGTGCATGCTGCTTTGGTGGTGTTTCTGTAACAACCAGGTCACTGAAATTGTCAGTGAGGTTTGAAGAGGCAGAACCTCGGCTTTGCCAAAATTCAGGGTGGTTTTGAACTAAGCCAAACTTGTGGACAATCAGCTGAGACCTACAACCCTGAGTTACTGGAGTTCTTTTAATCCTGGCTCTTGTCCAGATAATGCCTTAACCCAAACACTAGAAAATATGCTTCTTAACTATCCTCAGTGGCTCATTAACATAGTGTGGATAAATTTCTTCTCCAGTTCCTCTGGAGTGGCAGGAGGCAAAGCACTCTGCCGTTGTCACATCCTGTGCTAAGGATCTCCGAAAGGCAGCTTCAGTCCTTCACACAGAGGATTGGAATCAGATCGTGTGGAACCCTGAGCACCAAGTTTTAGCTTGATGTCTTTAATACAGTCAAGATCAAAAAAAGAAGTTGGTAACCAAGTCAGAGATGGAACTCATTTTTCCAGACTCAGTTTTTCAGCTCTGAATGTGATGCATACTAAAATTGAACATTTTCATTGCACATGTAAAAACTGAAATTATTGTTTAGTTGTGAGATTATTTCCATTGATTGAATTCAAAGTATTTGCATGGTCAGCGAACAAAAGTATTAATAAGTGAAATTAAATAAAACAGAGTGGAACATCTTTAATATGGACAATCCTTTACAATTTATAGAGAGAGAAGGCACAGCGTTTGTATGTGTAGAAGTATGCATGGTGTGCATAGGAGAAAATAAGGTGGAAGAAACAACACTAGAAGTTATTTATTAAAGACATATGACACATTAAAAAGTTAAATGACTGTTCAGGTTAAGGACCTATAAAAGGTATTAACATGTACAAAAAACAAGAATGTGAAATTAATTAGTCTTGCTTTAAAGGAGAATTTTCCAAAGGCTGGAGTTCTTGTGACTTATATTGGGAAGCTGTGGGAAAGAATATTTCTACTTATTTGTTGATCCATTCAGCTGAATTTATTGCACTTGTTTGTAACCTTGTTAATTCAGACAGATGTGATGTCATCTCTCACTGCTCCCATCCAGCCTCTCTCTGCTGTAGTTAAGTTAAACCACTGGAAAAAGCCGTCAGGAGCACAGAAGAGTTCCATAATTGAAAATAGGTGCATTTTTCAGTTGAGCATTCCTGCAATTTGGATCTGAAACCAAAAGTGACTATGCAGCTTGCTCCTGGGAGAACAAGAATGGGAATTATTCTCTACTATGCCTGTTCTATGCAGTTGAAGTCAGTGATCATATTTTAATAAGTACCATCTCTCCATTATTTCTAACACTTCTAAGTCCAACAATGTTACTATGTCAACTTTTTTCTCAGGTGACTTGTGAGGAAACAAATTGTTAAATGTCTAGAAGAGGGGGAGACACTATAAATATCAAAGAATGAAAAAACTCAGAAATACAGTGTGCCACTGATAGACTTCAGGCTAGAATTTAGCAGCAGAAAACATCTTTTTAATCAGAAGACAACACTGGCTTGTGGGACTCTGTTTTGCCAATCACTTTGGGATAGCTGCTGTAGTCTATTAGTAAATAGCAAAGAAAACAAGAAAGCCAAGAAAGCCTGGAGAGGGTCCAGCAAAGGGCCACCATGAGTGGCTCAGGTGTCGGATCTTGTCCAGCTTGGAAAGGACAAGGCTTTGGTGGGACCTCTCAGCAGCCCCCAGTGCCTGTCAGTGGGGTGAGCAAACAGGGACCAGGTCACAATTCTAGAGTTAAAAGTAAGCTGAGTTTTCCTTTCAAAAATATGTTAAAATATGATCATTTAGTCTTCATTATATTCTAAACCAATCAGAGAATCCAACACCCACTTTCAAAATGTCATGTTAGGGCATGAATTAGCCAGTAGGGTATTTTGATTAGCAATAATATCCAAGAAAATTGTGTAATTGAGAAATAGAGCCTTGAAGCTTATGTGCCTAAACATTGACAGTGATGGTTCTTTATTGATTAATCTAAATGTAAAGGACAAATTGCAAAAACCTATTAGTAAGCTCCCTGGGAGTGTTTTCTTCTTATGTTTTTTGTGTGGTTATATTGATTTTTATATGGCTGGTTTGCCTCCAGAGACACCTGTGTGTCCCTCAGATTCACTACAGGGCTGGATTTGGCTGTAAAGTCTGGTCAACCTCATTGTTCTTGATGGAGTACATGGTTCAGATTGCAAGCAGCTGTGTTGCTTAAGGCTCTGTGCATCAAAACTAATATCAGTAAAAAATAATTTTTTGACATTTCAGTCAACGTGATGGAAGATGTTAGGTGGGAATTTTACAGAACTGGGCACACAGATATTTTGAAATTCTGGAGTATTCACTGGAAGGTAGGACACAGCACACTGGGAGGTGCTCCTGGCAAAGCCTATGGTGATGTAAATCAGAGATTTACATGGCAAGTATATTCTCTTAAACAAATTTATTATAAAATCTTATTAAACCTTAGATTGAAAGAGAAATTCTGAAATGGACAAGATGGATGTGACCTGAGTTCTGCCAAGTCATAGCTGCCTTTAGAATCTGGCTCTGTGAATAGACTAGTTGGAATAAACTTTAATTTTAGTTGCAAGACAGGTTAGACAGCTTTTATATTTGTGAGCAACATTCAGAGGAACACTGTGACGGGCCCTAAAATACCACAGACCTCCAACAGTTTAGTTTTGAACAGTCATCACATTACTTCTTTCATAAGGTCAAACTTTACAACCCAGTCACTATGTCTAGAGTTATTATATCTGTTTCATCTTTCCTGTACATGAGTATGAGAACTACTCTTGCAGGATTATAGTTTGGAAAAATCAACCATGTGAATTTTAATTTGTAAAAAAGCCATAAAATATACTATTATATGCTGGCAAAATTCAATGAGAACTGCAAATATTTTTTTTTAATTGCAAAACTAAATAAAAACCAATCTAGCCACTGAGAATAAGACAATTATTATGAAGTATAGATGGAAAAGAAAGAGTATTATTAACTACTGCAGGATAAATGCTTTCAGCATTCCGAACATTAACTTTTTTTGCCTGCCATTCCATGTAAAGAAAATTCAAAATTAAATAAATAAATTAACAAACAAACAAACAAACAAACAAACAAATAAATAAATAGACAAATAAATAAATATATAAATAAGAAGTAACTAATATATATTTTAATAAGGAGCTCAGGAATAAATGTTAATGGGTTACATGGGACATTTGAGTCTTGCTCCATATTCACCTACATTTTTCAGTACGTGAGAGGGGGAAGTGTTTTTGTCCTTTTTTCCTCACGATAAACATATCAGGGGAGCTGCCTGTGTGTGCTGAAAGGCTGCAGGCTCTGTGACTGCCCACAGTAAAAAAGTGTGAGAAAGTCAAAGGGAAAATAATTGAGCAGGTTCTGTTGATTCAAGGTGCTCTGATACAGAACTGGGAATGTGTGAGAGCAATAGCGGGAGGGAACCAGGGTGAGGACAGCAAAGGTGGCGGGGGCAGACTGGGTGGGTGTGCAGGCCAGGCTCAAATCATGCCTGTGCTCTACTGTGAGTTAGTCTTGGGATTAGCAGCTCTGCAGGTCTGGGCGTTAGTCCCGGGATTAGCAACTCTCCAGGTCCGTGAGTTAGTCCCAGGATAAACCACTCTGCAAATCCATGAGTTAGTTTTGGGATTAGCAACTCTCCAAGTCCGTGAGTTAGTCCCAGGATAAACCACTCTGCAGGTCCATGAGTTAGTTTTGGGATTAGCAGCTCTCCAGGTCCGTGAGTTAGTCCCGGGATTAGCGACTGTCCAGGTCCACGAGTTAGTCCCAGGATAAACCGCTCTGCAGGTCCGTGAGTTAGTCCTGGGATTAGCAACTCTCCAGGTCCATGAGTTAGTTTTGGGATTAGCCCATCTCCGGGTCTGGAAGCCGCGGAGCCCCGGGCTGACAGCCCTGGCTCGGGCTCAGTGCCCGGGATGGATGGGGATGGGACTGGGATGGGATGGGGATGGGGATGGATGGGGATGGGGATGGGGATGGGATGGGATGGGGATGGGGATGGGGATGGGGATGGGGCTGGGATGGGGATGGGGATGGGGATGGGGATGGGGATGGGGATGGGGCTGGGGATGGGGATGGGATGGGATTGGGATGGTTATGGGATGGGATTGGGATGGGGATGGGATTGGGATGGGATTGGGATGGGGATGGGGATGGGGATGGGGATGGGGATGGGGATGGGGATGGGGATGGGGATGGGGATGGGATGGGGATGGGATGGGGATGGGGATGGGGATGGGGATGGGGATGGGGATGGGGATGGGGATGGGGATGGGGATGGGGCTGGGATGGGGATGGGGATAGAGATGCAGATGGGGTGGATGTTCCTGGGTGTGCACACTGGAGGGTGCTCGAATTTAGAGAAGAGGGGCTCTGGCAGAGGGAGTGAGAGGGAAGAGCTCAGCTTTTGGCTTTGGCTGCTGGCAGGAGCAGGCGCTGACTCGGGCACTGCTCTCGCTTTGCTCTCACCCCAGCTGGAGGAACTTTAACTGTTTTGTGTTTATTCAGAAATTTGGGCTGAGCTCATGATTTGCATTGCTTATGTTACACATGCTTCATGTACCTTTATGCAAGCCTGTACTTAAATGATTTTCCTATTAGTGTACTTCTCCTTGTTTATATGTGTATTTATTCGTGTTTTCCTCAGGCTGTTTTGAACGTCACTGGAAGTTAAGATGATGTATGGCACATTCCAAAGAATTGTAATAAAAGACAATAGAGAATATTTCTTTCGTGCCTGAGTATATTAATTCTTGCTTATATAAGAAAATGCACCAAAGAAATTGTAAACAAGGAATCACTTGAAATCAGATTATGCATGAATAATGATATGCAGCCTCATCTCTGATAGAAACAACAACAAAAAAACTAGGTTTAACTGCTAATGGGGCTAGGAAACATTTTTCTTTTTCAAAGGAAATTATTCAATGGAATAAAAACATACTTTTAAAAATAAATGCATTAATCTACCTTTTGTTCCAAGATAAGTAAATAATCACAAATACTGTACTTAGCATTAAAAGAAGCATAATTCTCTCCCACACTTATTTGTGTTTGTGATGGAGTTTGACCTTGGCTTTATGATACTCATGTCTGCTTTCTTTAAAAACTCTTCCTGGGTTTTATGGCTGCTCCTTTACCTGCAGTCCTGTAGTTTGTTGGTCACTGCATCTGATTCAAAGCATATCAATGGGAAAACGCTTTCCAACTCCACCGGGTTCTTGTATCAGGCTCTGATTTGATCTGATCCTTTTACCCATAAAGTTCCTTGCAACACTTCTAGAGACTTCAGTGTCTCTTCTGGCCAGCACTTCTGTGTATCATTATGCACTTACAGTCATGCTTTACTTTTTTTCATTGACTTTTCCAAGTCTGTTGCAACAGAAATTTTTTTAAACTTTTTTTTTTTAATGCAGTTGCAAAAAAGGTTGTGGAAATGTTTTCTTTTTTTAAACACCAGTAACATATAATTTCTTTCCTGCCTGCATGGTTTTAACCTTAATGCCAGAGGATAAGAAAATAAATAGCACTGTATTTACATTTCAGATTCAGTTTAAGTGTGTTAGTACAGAAAGAGAAATTTTTCCTTTTGGTTACATGAATAAAGCTCCATAAGTGTTTGCAGGATTGAGGTTTTAATTTGTAACCCTGATCTGGCTGCACGAACAATTCTAATAAAGTTTAATGAACATTATTAAAAGTTTATATGCAGGCAAATAGGGTTGCCCATTTGGAGTAGTCGTTACTACCCTCCAGAAGAGAAGTGGCTTGAGGTAGCTCCAATTTTCCATTCACAGAAAGAGAGGCATCAGGACAGCAAGGAGCAGAGCAGGATCCCCCCATCTCCCACAGCAGAACCGTGGGGGTGCAGCAGGAACCAGAAGTGCTGCTTTTGCGAGGTAAGAAAGAGCACACTTGCACAGAATGTTTAGAGCTCACACCTGAGGTGTGATGCCGTGCTGTAAGGTTCCACTCAGCAGCCTCAGAGCACAGAGAGCTCTGTCCCTCTCAGCTGTCCCCGAGAGCCAGCCCTGTCACACCAGGCTGCAGGGAGGATGAACACAGCTTCCACTTTCCCTGGTGTGCACCAAGCATCTTGTGGAGCTGTTTCTCAATCACTGGCTAATTTTTCTGTCCCAATTGAGAAAATATTACAAATACTAGCAAAAGACTTTCACTGAAGCCAGTGCAAATACTGCTTAGCTTCTCTCCTTCTTTGTTTTGGCTTATCTTTATCACGGAACAAAATCTTTACCTGGAACAAAATCCTGCTGTAAGGTTTGCCTAGCAGAAGTTAGTGCCCAACTCAAGTAGGTGCTCCCATGAACTGGGTTCTTCACTCGTGGCTTCAGACTGAACGTCTGAGATGAGAGGGTCTGACCTGGAAGAGATAATCATGTCAATAAATTGATTTTTTGAAAAATCTCATTGGTTCCAAGGATGGTTAGTCCTGCAAATGAAGTTACTCATGTACTTAACTCTTTGCTGGATCAGGTACTGTAAACTCTCTGGGGGAGGACCCATGTTTTCTTTTATTTGTCTGTAAAGTGCCATGTATACCTATGACACTGTATAAATAAATAATAATAATAGAAACAATAAAAACCATCTAGGGATTAAGCAGGCCTTTTAAAGAGCCCAACTGTTCTTCACATAAATCTTGGATCTAATTTGAGCTCTAATAAGCTCCATTTCCTGCTTTTCCAATATTTTTAAGCCATGTTGCAATAGCTATCTTTTTTTTTTTTTTTAACAGGTGTTTTAAGAGGGCCCTAAGGCAAGTATCTAATCAACCTAATGGAATTTTCCATGCAGTTAAGTGTTTTATTCAGCTCAAAACATTGTCTTTGATTAGACTTACCACCTTTCCTTTTGCCCTTTTACTTTATTTTGGCAGGCTCTGCAGGTGGAAAAGCTCCATCTCCACTGCAGCTCCATCATGTGTGAGAGAGCCTCTGTGTGTGCCTGGTGGTTCCTTTGAGCAAAGGAGAAAACCTGGGAGGCAGCTCCACAAGCCCAGCCCTGGATGTGCCTGTGCCAGCCGTAGCTGTAGGGTGGTTTTTGTACAAGGTACTGAGTTTTTCATGAGCCAGCTCACACCCTGAGTGACCCCACCCCAGTGCCTGCAATCCAGGCTACCTGTCCTGCAGGATTTGCCTGCAGTCCAGGCCAGGCTGTGAAGTCTTGTTGAACCCTGGCTGCTGAGCCTGTGCTGAGTCTGAACTGGGTTAATTAAAGCAGACTCGTGTATGCCTGGGAGAGCCCCAGTCCTCTTAGGTGGTAGTGGAGGTTTTTCTATAGAATGTGGCCAGCTCAGGTGCTTTAAACAAACTCTCTTAGCCTCCTAGCCCCTTTTTTAACTTGGTTTTCTAGAATGAAAATTGTTTTAAATTATATGAGGATATAACTTATTACATTATGCTTAATATTTTCCCACCTCCTGAGGTGTTGTGAGGATTTTTAAAGTAATATTTATACAGTATTTTGAAGATAAAAAGCATTGCATAAGTGATAATTATTATCTACATTTATTTTCATGCCTCAGTTGAAACATCTTTTTCTCTTTGTCTAAGATACTTTATTTTTCTTTTGCCTTTTTTTTCTTTCTTTTTTTTTAATTACTGTGTTATTTAACTTTGAGATTTCGGGGTATAATTTTGGAGAAGAAAACTGCTGTACAGATTATATTGTACTGTGTCAGATAGTTCTTCTCTTTTTTGTTTTTCATCCTATGATGAACTGATGCTTTCACCAATCCAATCTGCAACCAGAGATTTATTCATGCCAGAACAGAAGAATAGTTTGATTGTTCAGGAAATCAGCCAAAACCCAGAAGGCCTAGATTTTCTCCATTCTGATGCAGGTTTCTTGTTTGACATTGGAAAAATCACTTAATTTCTTCATGTCTCAGCTGGCCATCTGCAAAGCAGAAATGGTGCTTCCCTACTGTGTACTTGGGTTTTAATATTACTTTTCTATATGAGGCAGTGTTCATAAGGGTGATAGGAGAACCAATATACTTCAAAAGGTGGTTTTGATCTCCTGTCTGCAGATCACTCATAGATTCAGTGACTTACAAAATGGGCCTATATTTCGGAAATATATACTAATTTAACTCTCAATTAACCTTTTTAGTTTGGTATTTTTTAATTCATAATATTATATTTTTGGTTTTATTTAATTTATTATAGCTAAATTCAATTTATTATAGTCATTAAATAAGACAGTTTCTATCTTCTTTGGAAAGAATCAGTAAGCAATCTTTTCAAGATAATGAATAGGCATATCCCTATGGTGTCTGTCAGTGTCTGCTTTCCCAAAAGAAGATGTATGCAGCACTTAGGGTTTGACCCCCAGAATAATGACGAAGTTGTCTCTGGACGTTTTGCTCTGGATATGTATTTCTGTGATTTTTTTGCCAGATACAAGCAACCATTTCATTCTTTTACCTGGAGACCATTTGTTCTTGCCATGATATGCAAAGGCACATTTTCATCTCTCATACCTTCATCCATTTGTGACATTGATTGCTGCTGGTGGACTGTATATTGGGAATTAGATCTGGAAACATATGTTCGTCCTCCTTTCTAGGAGGAAGCTGTGATACTCAAGTTATTCTCTACTTCACGTATTAGGGGGAAAGGTATTGCACAGCATGTAATCGGACAAAAGCTTCTAAACATAAACATTCATGGTTTCATTACTTTCTTGATCAGCATGCAGTGCTGAAAAGGTTGGTAAGATGGAGATAAAAATTTATCATATTTCAATTGAATTCAGTTGTGCTTTTCAAATGGTTCTTCTATCCCAGTGGGAATGAACCATGGCAAGATAATGTTACTTAATAGTTTTATTTCTAAAATGCATCTTCTTTTCTCTATACATGCAAGTGCTTTACTGCTTCAATAAAAACCATTGTGAAACAGATGCTAAAACATTATCCTAAATACCATTTCACTTTCTGCCTTAAATGTAGGCATTAAAGTAGTAAAAGGAGGTCTACTACAAAAGTAAAAATTAAAAACAAAAGTTTGCATGTGGGGATAGCAGATCATTCTAATCATGTTGAAGTTTCTATCAACTGCAGTTTCAGTATCTTGAAATTGTACTGGATAGACTCAGATCCAAATTTCCCCCCTGAAAAGAGGTTGGTTGGTTGAGATGTCAGACATATTCTGAATGCATTCCTAAGAAAGAAAATGAAGTTACAACCCATGAAAGGCTTTGAACTCTTTATACTTGTTAATGTTCAAATAACTGAATTGGCTCTGACTGGAAGCTGATCCCATAGTGTCATGGCATTCCTGTCCAGTTCTGCTGGGCTTCCCTTGCACATGCTGTGCTGGAAGGGGAATGTGTGCTGCAAGGCCAGGACTGCCATGGTCCATGTGTTTAGTCCAACTAACCAGGGAAGCTGCTTGTAGCCAAGAGCCACTTAGGAGAAATGCACCTCAGGAATTGACTATTCAATCATGACTGTCTGAAAGACAACCTGGCACTATATCCACAACATTTCATGTTGTATGTATGTTCAGCTTTCTCTTACCAAAAAAAAAAAAAAAAAAAAAAAAAAAAGACATTGAAAAACAAATTCTGTCCCACTAGAGAAGCAGGTTTGTGAGTTGTGTCCTGCAATCACTATTGTCTCAGATAGAAATAATAGATTCTGCTAAAATGACCAGCACTATGGCATCTTGACCTGCACACCAAGAGGTCTTCTGTTAGCTCTATGTTCCTATTTGTGATACAAACACCAGAGTATTTTATTGTATTTTGATATCTACTGGCTTCTGACAGATGTACATTTTAACCTGCACGTTGCTATCATTAAGCTGCCTAAAGACTTGCTTTTCAGCTGAAGCTTCTACAGAGCTGCCAAAGGTGAAAATGCCTCAGAATTAATTTATTTGCCTTTCACAGAATGTGGTGATGCAGTTAATATAAGACAACACTGTGATTTCTTGAGTGAGAAAAAGTAGCTATCTCCTATCTAAAATTCTTTTGCCTAGAACTTGAAGCTAAAAATAGTAATAAAATCTCACAAAGAAGTGAATACTCAAACCTGAGGTGTTAAACAGAGCTCCCATTAACTTAATTTTAATTATTTGTTTTGAAGTTACTAAACTTTCAGAAAATACATCTAGAAATGAAAAAGCAGGGCAGTAAAATCTCAGTGTTACAGAACCAACCATGTACCTACTAAAAAGGGAAGTAAATGTTATGATGCCAGGTAGATCTTAGAGTTAAAGGACTGTAACTCTGGACAGTTGTCAGGAAATGATGATGTCAGGAAATTATTTCCTGTAGGTCAATGGTTGTGTGGTTAAGTTGCTCCATTGCAGTACATTGATAAGAATTTTGATGAATTTGCCAACCATAAGTCCAGAGCAGGCGTATGGGACCCCAATAAATCCCATTTTGGGCTGAGAACAAGCTGAAGTAATGAATCCACTGAAGAATCACTTACAGGAGCCCCAAGAGTTTTCTGTGGTCGTTGCCTGGAATGGTGTCTCATTTGAATGCTTTCCTTTCTTAGTGTAAAATCTCTTTACACTCAACCCTAAATTTGTTTTCTCCCCTTCACTGAGGGAAGTCTTCCATTAGCTTTGCATCTGTTTGTCACCTTGGCATCACTTGTGCTCATGATTTTTTCTGCACATATCCTCATTTCCTCACAGAAATACACTCTGCTCAAAGAATTCAAGTCAAGTGTTCCCAAACATTAAAGCTATTTGTAAAGCCAAACCCAACTCTGCATCTAAATTTTGCAGTCCTTAAAGCGAGTAAAACCAAAACGCATGGGTATGATATTGGCTCAGTAACATAATTAGCAAACTTGTAGTTGATTTCAGGAGAACAAGTTTGCTTCCCAAACATCAATAGCTTCAGCCACCAGCAGGGTTTGAAATAGGAAGCTGGATGTGAATCCTGCTTTATTAATTTCTGCTGAAAAGTTAATTTAACTTTGCAAAGTGCTTTCTGCTTACATTTTATTAGGTTACTGTCCCAAGTAAACTTAACTTTCCTAAAACAATCTGAGAATTTAAATTAGTTTCCTGTCCATGCGCATTTGTGATTTTTTTGTACCACTCATTTCTTTTTTGATAGCACATTGTTTTATTCTTTCAATCTTTAAAGAAAAAAGAGAGAGAGAAAAGAAAACCTGACACAAAAGTGAAATTTTTTTTATTGCATTTCATTTTAAGTCGTCTTTTTAAAGATCTGTCATTTATACAATGACAAGAAAACTTTCTAAATTGGAACTAATTTATGAATTCCTTCTTTTTGGCATAATGTCACTTTGCAAGTTAAAATGATAATGACTGGAAAGATCAAATATGTTTATCTAAAAAAAGAAGAGGGGTTTTAAGAGTTTGTGCTCATTAGAAATCTTTGCAAACTCTGTACACAGCAGGCATTATAGATTTTTTGAGTGCAAAAATCCTTTTGGCTGAGAAAAAGATGTGGCTGAGAGTGGGAAAGGTTGAAGAGAGTTCAGAATCCCTTTGTCTAGCAACTGTAAATGGGTGAAATATCTGGTTTTCACTTATGTGATTTTTAGAATGAGATTTGATTTTGTCATCAAACCAATCCTTCATACTCCATGTATGTGATTGGATTCTTCCCATTCAACCTTCCATTCACGAGCAATCCTTCAATTGTACAAATATTCACAAGCCAGTGTGTTACCTGCTGGTTTTTAATAACATCTCCTTTGTAACAGTGATTTAGGAATGTGCATCCAAATGGCTTACAGTGGACCTTCAGTACACTGGAAAACTTTCTGACCTCTCTCCTTTCATTATGAGGATTTTGATGGGAAGGAAACAACTAAGCTGTAGCAAATGAAGTAGAATTAATACCATTATGCTCACAATATGCCCACTGCCCGGGGGAGTGCTGTCGACTGATCTAATAATACCAGAATCGCATCCTCACACCATTGTAAAATGCATCCATATGTTTCTTATCAGGGCCACTGGTGGCACAAGTCCTTGATCCAGGCAAGTAATAGTCTTTAAAGCTGCACAGAAGAAAAGTTTCATTTGGTGCTGTTCCTGTGCCCTGCACTGTTGCTTCCTCTTACGCTTCTGAATTTCTTATTCCTACCAGTAATGTTGGTGTGTCACCATCTGTTCCCTCTTCCAACGTGTCACTTTGTGTCTTTATCCCATGCTTTAATCTCTCGTGATGTGCTGTTCACCACTGAAGTGTTTAAAACTGGTGTGAGGAAGGTGTTAGTCTATGATATAAAAAGGAAGAAATCCATTTCTCCCACTCATTTTCTTTCAGTGAAGATGTGCAGATTTTTAAAGTAAGTGCTTAAAAATAATTATGAAAGAATTATGAAAATGCTACAAAAATGCCATATGAGATTTTCTAATGCTTCCTGTAGGCACAGCTGGATTCAGTGCAGATTTCAGATTGCAAGTGAATAAGGAAACAATTTCTGCCTTACATTACCAGAAATAGATGGGCTTGTAGTTTCACCTCAATGTCATTTTAGGCATAGCTTTCACACACAAAAAAAAATCCTGCTGATATCTGATGCAAAAGCATGCAAAGATTAGAAACAAAAAAAGAAACATGAATAAGACAAAAAGTATTCAGACTACATTGTTTCATTTTTAAATCACTTTGAGGAGTGTTTCCTCCCTCGAGATAGTGAAATTCCTATACAGGGTTTTGCTTTGGCACCACTGTACTGAAGAACATCTCACAGCTCAGTGGTGAGCTCTGAACATCTCTTATTCTCAGAAACTTCCACTGTCATCTCCTGATGATTCTATTTCTATTTTACTAGGCACAATTTCTGAGGATCAGTTGGTTTGGACATGCTGAATAAAATAAATTAGTGAATTAGTATGATGATATTACCCGGCGACAAATAAGTATGATTTGTCTTTTTGTTTATAGAAAATTTGTTGGGGTTTTTTCATCTCTTGTATGCAAAATTTCTAAGGCAGTTCCAGAGTGGCATGGGACAAAAGCCCTCCTATATATGCAGTACTCAAACTGATACTCCTGAGTAGAGGATTCAGCACCATTCTCCACTTTATATTCAGTGTTGTGAAGACAAAAGCTTAAATAAGAAGACTACAATTAGTTAACGTGCCCTGTTATACAAAGCTTCAAATCTCAAGTGAAATATGAAAAGTGAACACAAGAGCAGGTGCTGCAGCTGGCTGGCATGAAAAAAAAAGGTTTCATTGCTGTCACATATTTGAAGCACAAGAAGATGGGAGTGTCTATGATCAACATCATATTAAAAGCCTTTTCAAAGAAAATAAGTGATCCCAAACTGTTTGGATGCTATCCAGATTTCTTTGGAAGCACTCTAATATGAGAATAATTGAAAGAAAATCTCTTTATAAAGATTTGATGTTTATTCTGAGATCAGAAATTTATCCTAACACTTTATAGTAGTGGGGATACAGTTGGGGATATAGTTTAGTGTTAAACACTTGGACTCAATGATCTTACAGGTCTTTTACAGCCTTAAGGTTTCTATGTTTAGCTGTCACATTTCTAGGATCATATTCTTGACTTATGTTCTTTATTTCAAAGATAATTTGAGAAACAGTGAAATGCACCGAGGTGCATCCTACTAAGGATCCATAGCATTTGTGCATCAGAAACCTTCTCATGAAGCTGTAAGACAGTAAAAGATGATTATAGAATATTCTTGAACTGGATTGTGTCAGTCTGTTACATGTAAACATAGATAAATTGAAATTTTATATTTTAAATGTTTTAAGTTATTTGCAGAGGGTGCTAAGGCAGAATTTAGATTTTTAATTAAATCCAACAAAAACACAATTTACACCATCTATTTTATTATAAAATAAAGGATAAGTTTTGTTTAATCTTTTCTCATTTTTAATGTGTTAAGCTAGTTAAGAAAAGGACATAGGACAGTGAAAATTCAGTTCCAGCTCCAGATCATGAACTGAATGCTGTTCCTCTCCCTTTCTGCCTCTCTGCACACAGATAGAGCTTTATTCAAATGCATTAAGAGTATGCTATAATTTTTACATTTGTAGAATGACAGGGCATAAGAAGAATTAGTTCAAGGCTGTTTCTCCTTCCATACTTGTGTTGTGATTTTAAGCCCAGCTATAGATGAACCACACAGGTTTTCAAGGAGCAGGAAGACTGAGAGGGATCTGCTCCTGAACAGTTGCTGGCTACAGAAATTATCCTCATGTATTATATTTCCTTGATAGAAAGCCCTGGGTGTGCCTACAAGTGGAGACAGAAGAAGATTTTTCCTGAAGACACGCTTGGACATTGCCTGGTGCAAATGTTCAGTCACCAAAGTGGTGTCAGGATGGAATTGCACAGATGTGTCTGAGAAAATGGGCTTGGGCAACCATTTCCTTTAGATACAGGTAAATAATTGTCAATGAAAGTTTTAGAATTCTTCAATATTTCCACCAATTCTTTTATTCTAGAGGCAGTGTGTCTGTCAGGCAAGTGCTAAACCCATTTATTTTGGAATGTTCTGCCCCAGCTTGCAGTACTGTCATCATATTTTGATATTGCCATATTTTAGAATGACAATACTGACCACTCAACTGGTTTTATCTCTTTCTCTCAAGAGCTGTCTATTTATCTTGACAAACCTTTGAGCATGGTCACTAAGGATGGGGAGGGGTGTGTGTGGATGTTATTTAAATATCAATTCTTTCGATTTAGCATGAGTACCATTTCTTTCTACAGTACCAGCGCATATGTGCCAACAGTAGTCAAGTGCTGGTTTGAATGGATATCCAAAGGAAACCCTGCCAAGGTCGTTGGTGGGTGCAGATGGAATCACCCAGCTGGTTAAAGGTTAAAGCCAGCCAGACTGCCAAACCCTAACACTTAACAACAGAAATTTTCAAGATTGCTTGTCTACTGTTCATTTTCACTTTTGAAGAAATGTAGCTTAGCAAAATTCTGTCATAGGCTGAAGGTTTGTGCAGACAGAAGGTAGTTAGCAAATAGAATTATGTGCAGAAAGGCTTTAATCCCTGCAGCCCCTATATAAGAACATCTGCTTGAATTACAGGCCATACATAAATTGTGTGCTTGTTTTTCTCACAGATCCTTCTCTTCTACCCTCTGCTCCCCACATCTTATATGATACCCTGCAAAAAAAACTCGCCCAAAACAAAAGCTAATTAGTACTTCCAGCCCCCCCATTAGTGAAACTTGATATGTTTACTAAAAAAATAATTGCGACATTCCATTCATAAATCTTCAGCAATGTCAGCATTATACTGATGGAATTATGATGTCCCAGTACAAATTGTCTGACCTGCTTTATGTTCCCCAGCACATAATTAAGGTGGCGGTGTGTTAAAGGAAGTAATTTTGTTCAAAGCTTTGGCACCAGCAGTGCAATGTCTTTTGCTCGTATTGCTAACAGTTACCAGCCAAGGTAGGAGCTGCACCGTGCTTGGCTCTGAGATTAGACATGTTCCTGCAGCTCTGAACACAAGGCTTTGAGCAGCACATGCAAAACTTAAAATAATGCTTGGTGTAGTGACTTTGTCAGGATTTGAGTTTTACTCTCTTGAGGATTTGAATGAGCAAATAAGTTAATGAATGATGACAAGAAAAGCTTAAAAACAACAAGCTTTAAATTTCGTTGGCAGGTAGTTTAAAATGTAACTTGTTTCCTTTCTTTGTAATCTTTGAACTTTCTTGTTCGCTTCTTTGAAGATGGAAACTTTAGGAGAGTTTCTAACAGGCTCTTGAAACTTGTCAACAAATTTAATTTTATTTTCAAAGTGCGTATTCTGAATAATGATTTTAGAGGACCCATAGCAGCGTAAATTTCTGGAGAAAATGCCAGTGGCAATGTCACATCCTGATCCCACAAACAGCTAAGACTGTGTGCCTCACTAAAGTTCTGGAGCAATCACACTGACCTTGAGAATCACAATGTTTCTGTACAATTCAGTCATAAAAATGTCTTCCTCCCCATCTGCAGTCCCTGGTGAGGTCTCCAAGCCTGCTGACTGTAACTTGGGGCTGAGCCTTTGTGGAATCAGATTTTATGAGTCTTTCTCATGTATTCTTCAGTGACTTCCAGGCATAACTCATATTTGCAATATTTCCTTACAGGATAGATCATAGGATTTGAGCACAAAAAAGTCAATAAAATGCACAGTAACTAATGAAGTAAATGTGATTAAATGTATTTTCCTTACCCTTGTGAAGCTCTCAGGCTTAGGCAGATGACAGGGAAATTGCTGTTACTTTGCTTCAGGATTTGAGATACCCAGTGCTTTGAACACTGTGAATTTGCCTTTTGATTTCACTGGGCTTTAGCACACACCTGTAATGATGATCTCTTCTTTGTTATTATTTATTTTATTCTCTAGAAAAACAGTTTTTCCTTTAAAATTTTCATAGTCTTTAATGACCTTTTAATGCCATTTCTGTTTACAAGTAAAAAACACATGCACTTATAATTTCTACTACAGTTAGTACATGGTACAATGTTTATATTTGGCAAAAAGCAGAAATAATCAGCTCTGTTTTTAGAAGCAGGTGTTCATATTTGAGCTTGGCCAAAACTTTCCCCTTAAAGTCAGGAGAACATTGAACTCAGGATAAGTTTTAATTCGTCTTTCCAGCTAGCTATATGGCCTGAATCGACACACTCCTATTTCATCATTTATACTGGGTCTGCCTTTTCTTGCATACAATTTTAAGATTTCAATAAAACTTGGAAGATTTATTTTAATATCATTGCCTCTTCAACACATTCAAAACCGGATAATAACCCCAAATATACATTTCAGAGCAATTTGCTGCTGTGATACCGTACAACCCTGGCCTTCTTGCTCTGTCTCTAAATGAAAACACTGACTAAAGGATCACAGAGATTCCTTGACATTTGTGTTGTCCATTTCAGTGGGTCTGAATGATCCAGGCATTTCATTTCAGCACAGTTTTCTACTGTCCATTCAAACCTACAGCTAAGGGTCATATAAATTACACATCTAAACATATAGAAATAAGTTATTGAAAATTCTGGATTTTAGTCCTCTTATACCAGTATAAACCTGTCTTATTATGTCTAGGAAATATGTCATTGGACAAATTGTCTTGTGAGGCCAAAATTAGCTGCTGCTCTTTCCTTTAAGATATTAACAGCTTAATAATTTCCATGCAAATACACTAACAATTAATAATTGCATTGCAATGACTTGGCTGTTTATAGCCTGTAAATTGAAGCGTTAGGTGTATGTAAATATCTTGACTTCAGTGGGAAATGGAAAGACGCTGCTCAGTAATAAAAGCTGTCCTATTCAATTAGCAGAATGTTACATATCCTGTTTCCTTCTAAACACCATAGGGTCTCCTAAACATTCACAGGGTTGCTGTTGACTAAGCAGGCTGTTGCATTGCAGATTACAGGAAGCCTTGTACTTAAAATTACCATTTGAAATAAAACAGAACAAAAAATTTACCAAGTATCAGTAGGGGTGTGGCTTAGCCATTTGAAAAGCAAATCTAAGGAGCAGGGGGGAAATCAGGGTAACATTTATTGCTGCAAAAAGGTTCAGAGTGGTCAAAACTATTTGACAAATAATCTGAGTAGAAACAAAACTCACAAATGTTTTCAACGCAATGTTGAAATGCTTCTTTTTGAAAATGTCAAATGAATTGGTTTGATATTTCAAAATGTTTTAGGATTGTTCATTGTAATGGAAGTTGAGCAAATAAAAGGCTAAGTTCACCCAAGTACTTGAGAACTGTGTTCTCTTACCAAATAAATGCCAGGAGATGCCTTGGCAGAAGCACGTCTCAGTCTTCCTGCCTCCCACTAGATGATGTGTGCTCTGATTCTTATCCTGACTGATGTTTCCCTTTGCTTGGTCAATTTGTATGTCATTGAGCAGAGAAGGAATCCTTCTCACATCACAGGAGTTCAACCATATGCCAGAAGAACCCAAATTTCTGCCCATGCACTGAATTCAGCAGAGGCTGAGCTGAGGCCTCTGATATCTCAAGGAACTGTGTTAGCCCACAGCGTCAGCTGCTTTGTGATGGAACATCCTTAGGCTTCTCTTTCGTATGGAGTTATTTGCTGAAGAGAACAAAAGCAGTCATAAACTACATTTGGAATGTCATTGAGTAATAATCCTTAGGTGCCTAAATATTTCTTTTTCTTTCTTAATTTCTCCAAAATAAAATTCCTTTAAAAGAAGATTTTTTTGCAAATAATTTCATTCTGTGTTTTGAACAAATCATCTGACAAGAAAACATAACCAGTATTTTCACATTCCTCCTCCAGATGATTAAATCCTCAAAAATCACAATGTGACAAGGTTCCACAGTTGGAGTGATGGAAGTTGCTGGAATGTGCCAAGGATCAGAGTTTCCCTTTGCATCTCTTGGATTACTGTGTCAGCATGGCTCCATTCACATCAGTAAGGTGTGCTGTTTTATACTGAGCAGGGGGTTGACTCACTATATTTTGACTTCTATTAGGTAAATTAAGATTGGTTGTGCTAATGGGCTTGGGAGTTCCCCCACTAATTTTAGTAAGTCCTCACTTACTCCTATGCATCTGTTTTTTTTAAAAAGACATAGCTACTTTCATCGACTAAGTGACATATTCATGAACATAAAGCAATTAGAGTTGCAAGTTTCTGGAAGACTGAGATCTAGGACTGTAAATCTGGTAAATTTTGAAAAACAGTAATATTTGTTCTATATATATTTGTGTGCAAGTTGTGTGTGGTTTTGTGGAAATATTTTTGGTAAAAAACCATTTTTTTCCACCTCTCAATTGAAGAAGAAAAAAAAAAGCAAACTTAAAGAAATTATATTAGTCTCTGTCCAAACAGAGGTATAATCATGTCACTAGTTCCTGTGAACATAAGACAGTTGTAAGAATCTTATTCAACTTCTTTTTACAACTATTGCATCCACATCTGCAGAGCTGAAGTCAAAACTTTTGCAGATCAATATTTTATGGACTTCATAAAAACTGAGGAATTTATGTATGTAGCAGATTATTTCACAACACTGTCAATCTGCCATGTCCTCCCATCCCCTTTAAAAATAAAAACACTCCATTTCAAAGCACATTATCACTTTTATGAAAACAAAAAGAATGCATATTTATTTTCCAAAATGCTCTTCAAGACTTTCATAAGGTTACTTCATCAAATGTTAGACTGTGCCCTTTGTCTTTTCTTCTCATCATTTCCATCTGCTGAAGAACTATGTGAGAAATACCACTAAATGAGAGTATCCATGGTGCACCAGACTGTGAAGAGCAGACCACACCACTAACAGACCAAAATCCTCCTATTTTCAACCCCATTGATGGGAGCATTGTACTCTTGACTGATTAGAGTTTAAATATGTATCATGGATCAAATTAAGATTAAAATGGGCTTTTCTAAATCGGGACCTCTTAACTGCTCTTCCAAAGTCCAATAAATTCAGAATTCTTTGGATTACTTTCAATGTAGTTAAAGGTCAAACCTCTGAATGTCTCTTTAGGGAAAACTGGTTTTTATTAGCCAAAAGTATATAATTTTAGTATTTTGTACTGAGACAGTCCTGTTAAATTATGTCCCATTACAGGGTTGCACAATTAAGAATTTAAGAAAGGAAGTCAAGCCTTTACTTTTAGTACAAATCTTTATTCAACTCAGTTATGCATTGTAAATACTATGCGTAAATATATGTCAATTGTGACATTTTGTGAGAAAATAACATATGATTCATAAACAAAGTATTAATTTACATTTTTCTTGGTTTTCCATTAATGACTTTATTGTTGGTGTTTAGTGGGTTTTGGGACAATTTTTATAAACAACAATACCATGTGACTGAAATAAGTAGTATTGTTGAAATTAAGATATATCTATAGGATCATGACATTACTTTCATGGTATTTCTTCCACTTCCACTTGAAGTCAGAAGTCAGTGTATAAGACTTTATTTTAACAAGATGTGTTGGGGATGATGATGGAAGAGAGTATTCATTGTTTGGTTTGCAATGGCTCAATATGGACATTATTTGAGAAGCTCTGTGCAATCTGGGGGCTTTTTATCTCTTTTTCCATGGATCTTGGTGCACAGTCTTGCTGGCTGTTGAAGTGATTGTGTAAAACCCATCCCTGGTGTCTCTTGCCTATCCTTGAGCCAGTCCTCACCTGCAGGTGTGAGCACAGACCTTGTGTGGGTTGGCAGAACCTGGGCTACGGGGCTGGGGCTCAGATCTGCTGGGGTTTAGTGCTGGGTCAGCCAGCGTGTCCATGGCAGGAGATGCTGGTGACTGTAAGCATCCCCCATGGGAATGCACTTTCCTACCTCTCAGCAGAGTTATGGAGACAAAAATTACTTCAGGATACTAAGATGTTTAATATCTACTCTATTGAGGGTCTCAAAAAATAATTCACATAAGAAACTCAGCCTCTTCTTACCTATTATAGGCACTGACAAATTGGTGCTCAAACTTTTCTCCTTTTCTCTGTGTTCAAACGGGAAAATTCAGTAACGGTTTTGTATGCTGCTTGTTATACTTAGGCCATTGAAGCAACACATCAACAGGAATGAAAAACAAAAATATGTCTCAAATCCATGTGTTTTTAAGCCAATTTTATGACAAACAGACAAGATATTAGCTTCATGTGGGCCATTAATATTTAGTTTTAAGCCATTCCAGATAAATATCTTCTATTGGGTTTTTTCTGTGTATAGGAAGAATAATATTTTTGTTTAACATCTTAAAATATAAAACATCTTTTGGATCAGTTTGGAAAAAAATAAGCAAGCTGCCCCAGTGTTTCTGGTCATTTTCCTCTGCTTCCTTATTCCAGGAAAACCAAACAGATACAAATTATGTGTTTATGGGAAAATATTAGACACAGTTCTTTTGTCTCCGATTTTGGAGAATGCAGACCAGCTAATTAACATGGGTCTCGCTCTGACAGAAAAGTATCTAAAGCTCATTACAGCTTAGTGTGCACCTTTGAAAAGGCAAGTGCTGCATGAGCATCTTTGAGATGCACTTTCCATACAGGACAGTTTGGAGATGTGTAAGCCATGGGAATCCTGCACTGCTTCTGCCTGCCTTTGCTCTCAGGATTTACCAGTGGGGCATTGTCCACAACCACTGACTCTCTACAGTTTTGAGATAAACTTTAGCCCATTCCCCCCAGCCCCTAACCAGGTGCAGAATTTATATCCAACCTCCTGGCCCTGAGGCAGGAATGCTCCCCGGTGAGCTCTCCTGACACCATCGTACATCCTGCCACGACTTTTAACATCACTAGAGACATTTTCCCCCCAAAGGAAATAATGACTTGCAGTAACACAGCTTGTTGTGAGATCTTGTTGGAAATCCAAACATGTGGCAATTTACGAGTGTCAGCAGAATTTTTTAGACTTGTGTGGCAGTACGTGCTGTGCGTTAGATGTTGGAATCTGACCCTTCTGCTCTGCCACAGTGGTGTCCCAGGAAAGCCATGGAGAGTTGCCTCTACTCCCTTTTCTATTTACTTTCTTTCCCTAATATTCTGCAATTTAGTTTACCTACATAGCAATTTGCATGTGGTCTGCCTGTAGATTGTTTTTCACCATCTGAAATCTGACCTAAGACCTTTTTTTTTTATTTGATCAACCAATTTTGATATTTTTGTTTTCTTTGTACAATTCATGTTTTCTTTATGGAATTCTTGACTAACTGAAATAGGTTTGTAAAGTAAGAGGCAGAAAATGGTGAAGGTGATAAACCTTTTTTCTTTCTCATCCCAATCGTGTAACAATTAGTATTTTTTAATAAGAAAAGATTTTTTTTTCTTTTCCTACAAATGATGAAACTCAATTTCTAAAATCCAATTTTAATACCTATGTTCTGCCTAACGGGATCTGAAAGCAATATAGATCTCTAGCTGTTTCATGACAAAACAGTCTTTGCATTCAGCCTTGAGCAAGTGAAACAAGGTTTCTAGTTATTCCTATTAAGAACAGCATAAATAAACCTGAGCACATTGCCATGTAATGTTCAAGTAGAAAATAGTCTTATTACAGACTGGCTTGTCTGAAACTTGGGCTTGGTATGTTTAACATGTTTTACATCATCAGTTTTTGTTACAGCTGTTGGCACTAGACTGCAACATGATTGAGAGGTTTTGATGACCTCAGCTTCTGCAGTTTATTAAGTCATCCAAACAAATAAAGAGGTTCTGTCAAGTAGCTTGCTCACATCTGCCATACCTGTATATTTTTATGGTCTAGTATAATTGTAATTTGAATTTTAAGTGTCTATCAGTGAGGGAAAGAGGGAGAAGAGAAAGCTCCTATTCTGTGGCTGAAAGGAAAGAGAAAAAGACACCTTGGCAACCATCTCTATTGAATACATAATGAAGGGCTAAGAAAACAACCTTTTAATGGCCCCAGGATTTGGTCTAAATAACAAAACAAGTGTGTTTTCATTCTGAAGCAGTCAATTATTATGAATACAGGTATTGCTGAAATTTCATAAAAAAGCAGAAACATGTATTGCATCCACTGCAAGAAACAGTGAGAGTAATATATTTATCTGAAGGAAGCAGATTGGTTTTATGAAAGTACTTTTCCCTGGACCAGTGGCATTATCCAGTGTCTCCTAGTTCTCTGCTAGTATCCAAATGGTTCTGCATTGCAGAGAGAACAATGCCATTTTAATAGCAGTTGATAATTTCTTCAGAACTGGAGATTTTCAGAGAGCTTTTTCCTCAGTTCTTTGCTGACATAGGACTGATAGTTAGGACATGTGATAAATGACAAAACTTGAAAACTCAAAGGCTTTACTTTTTCTAAACCAGATGAAACTTTTTGACTTTCACAAATCCTTGTGGTGTGGTGGTAAAACTAATGGCTTGAGCCAGGTTGAAATTAGAGTGCAAACAGCTTTCCTTTTGGCATTTCAACACAACTGTCAGGCAAGTAGGCTTTGGCACAGTGGGAAAAAGAGAAGACCAAAGCAATATTAAGCAACTCTGGTGAACCCCAAAACCCTATTAAAGCAGAAGTCAGTAAGATTTAGCTCAGTGGAAAGTGTGTCTCAGTGTCACCCCCCCACCTGTGTTGGCTGTATGTGGCTGCAGGGCCTGAGGTGATCCCTGTGGTGATCCCTGGGATGATCCCTGGGGTGATCTCTGGGGTGATCCCTGAGATGATCCCTGGGGTGATCTCTGGGGTGATCCCTGGGGTGATCCCTGCAGTGATCCCTGCAGTGATCCCTGGGATGATCCCTGGGATGATCCCTGGGGTGATCTCTGGGGTGATCCCTGAGATGATCCCTGGGGTGATCTCTGGGGTGATCCCTGGGGTGATCCCTGCAGTGATCCCTGCAGTGATCCCTGCAGTGATCCCTGAGATGATCCCTGGGGTGATCCCTGGGATGATCCCTGAGATGATCCCTGGGGTGATCTCTGGGGTGATCCCTGGGGTGATCCCTGGGGTGATCTCTGGGGTGATCCCTGGAGTGATCTCTGGAGTGATCCCTGGGGTAATCCCTGGAGTGATCCCTGCAGTGATCCCTGGGGTGATCCCTGGAATGATCCCTGGGGTGATTCCTGGGGTGAGCCCTGGGCTGATGCCTCGGGTGATCCCTGGGGTGATCCCTGCAGTGATCCCTGGGGTGATCCCTGGGGTGATCCCTGGGGTGATGTCCTGCCCTGGCTCTGCCCTCCCAGGTCAGGCAATGCTGAGAAGCAGATTCAGAGGGAGGAAAGTGTTTGGAGATGGAATGCTCCCATTTTCTTTTTCCTTTGGCAATGGTAACGCAGCACTCAATGCCTGTAGGTGTTAGTACCAAATGATTCTTACATTTTCAGAGGAAGATTCCCTGAAGTCAACAGCAAGAACTTCATAAAGCCCATGGAGCCCTGGCCTCTGGCTGTGTATAATCACTCTGTGTAGTGCCCCTGCCTGAAGTACATGGTGTCATCTTTCATGGGAAATTCCAGCTCACCTGGATTATCTGATGCTGGCCCTAGGAGATTATGGTAAATGTGTCTTCCTGGCATCTAAGGGTGTGACTAGATACCACAAATATGAGATGCAGCCAAAGCTAACTGCATTTTCAGATAACATCTTGTAATCCCTGTGCCATGCCTTGGAGCTCATCCAGGGACTTTGCATTTGTGTGTGTGTAAATCCAAACAACCATCCTGAATGGGCTGCCAGTGGCTTTGGTTTCAGCACTCAACACATTGCAGAATTCAGTGGGACTTGATTAGATCACATTCTAGAGATCACATATAGAAATGCAGCTTGCTCTTTCCTTACAGAGCAAAAGGAATGGTGAGAGTACTCTGAGAAAGGTCTATTTGCTCTTAAATTAGGAATTTGCTGTGTAGTAATTTGGATTATACTATCACCATCAACAAAATACTGGCACGGGTCACTATAATGACAGCCTGCTTGGCTGGATTTCAGTCTGGGGGAGTTTGCAGTGATGCTAGCAACTCAGAAGTGCATCAGAAGTTGTTTTAAAGCATTGAAAAGCAACGTGTAAACAGTGAGCACATAAATAAGTAAATAGAGAATGAAGTTGTCGTCAGCTGTCCTGTGGAAGCAGGAAAATGCATGCTTTAAAATGTGGCTAGTAGCAGAACTCTCTTTTACTTGCTGCCTCGGTGAGTTCCCAACTTTCAGAAATCCAAAACTGTTCATTTTCAAGTCCACCCTCACAATATGTCTGTTTAAGATGCCTCAGAAATAACTGTTATGGAAAATACTGAAAAAAACTCACACTGTCCTTCGAGTCAGTATTTTCCTTGTGGTCCTAATTCAGGTTCTGGTCAGAGGATAATGGGATTTATTTTCCTTTGAAAATAATCTTTCACAATCTTTGAGTCCAATCTTCAGCATGCCCAAATTCATGAAAAGCTGGGGAGCAAGTTTATTCCCAAAGTGAAGCAGTCTTACATGCATTTCTCTTTTTCTTCTAAGGCTGTCCTTTTCTCTTTGAAATAAAGGTGGGCAATGGGCCATGTTTCAATGTCTGAGACCATATGCCAATGCAAACAGAAAAAAAATTAATTATGAATGGTGTCTTCCCATGCTAAATCATTTATTGTAAAGGAGTTTTTCAGCTTGTTTGTAATGGCTGTAGCCTAAGGGTGCACACTGTATAAATTGCCTGATTACAGGATACAGAACACTTCTAAATAGGCCTCAGATGATTAGGAGAGGGGAAAGAAATTAAAAAGGCCATTTCCCTTTAGGTATGCAAATGGATTGCAGAACAATAGACAAAGATATGAAAGACCATGATAAAACATACCCTCTTTTCTTTTACCTTAAACGATGCACTAGGCAAGTAGCAAGCTTCATTACATGTGTCAGCTGAGATGTGAGTTGTTTCATAATTGAAACAATGCTGTTGCCAGATAGTGCATGTTAGATTTCAAGATAAAGTATCGGTTTTTGTGTCCTCAAGCAGTTTGGGGTTTGCTGCCTAAATCTGTTTTAGGAATGGTCACATTCTGACCTTGGTTTAATTTAACTCTGCCTACTTAACCTCTTTTGAGTTACCTTTTCAAGTAGTAAGGACTAAATTTGCTTTTGTCACACTGGATCCTCTTCTCAAGTCCCAGTGAGGTGTCTGCCTCTCCTGAGGAGCCGGTGCTGGTATTTCCCTGCCTGTTTGAAGGTGGCTGGGTGTGTTCAGACAGCTCAGCCTGTCACACCCTTACCCATGTCTGCACTCCCTTTCCCGTACCCTTACACAATGCACATCCGTGTGGGCCAAGCATCTGCTGTTTCCTGGGAGCTTGAATATCTGGGGAGAAAAAAATTTAAGTTTCCTGTACTAAAGTAATTTAAATGTCTTAATAGTCAACCGTAGCTCCAAGGGAACAGAAAGATGAGAGGTGATAGATGATGTTGACTTGAAGTATGGGAATTGCCCAGAAGTGGGTGCCTAACAGCTACAGCCCTTTGAAAAATTACACCCCCACACCTCCACATTGCTGTGCCTCAAGTATGCAGCAAAGAGGATACTGAGAGTCACCAGGTGGCTTTAAAATTCATAGTTTTTTAAATCACAGATTTTTAGAAAACTTTTGAAATCTCATTAGTCTGCTATATTAATCATTTGGAGTTAGGATTCTGCTTAGAAATATGATGTGTCAAAAGTGGCAGGGATTAGGACCCCAAAGCAAGTGTGAGCTGGATTTTTTGGGTAGTCAAATCTAGAATTCTCCCATAATTATAAAAGGCCAGTGCCTGAACATAAAATTTGAAGCTTGTTCTAAGCCTATCAGATTTGAAATCTTTCCACTATTAAATCTCCCTGTATTTTGCTCTATTTCTTACAACATCATGTTTGCAAGTTTTGCCAGAGGAAGCTTAGGAGAGCTGAACTGTGTGTTACAGTCATGAGGAGCTCAGCTGCACATGAGAACCAGAGATATTTTGATGTGTCTCCCAAAGAAAAATCAAAATCAAGATTTAGGAATCAATCAAGTCTACATTTTTTAGATAAATATTTTGTTTTTCATGAGAGAAGTAAAAAACCAAGGAATTGAAAATATTCTCCACATCTGTGCCTGTGTCTGTATGGTCCAGCCTGCCCTACCTTCTCTGTCCAGTCTTTCTCCAAAGAAAAAATGTGTCTGCAGGTGCACCTTATAGGCAGAGCCCAATCCTCTGATCCAAGTGTTGAGTCTAGGACTGTCCTCACACCCATTTGGAAATGTTGATCATTGTTATATCTTCCTCTGCTTAGGTCAGGCCACCAGGTCAGCCTTAGCTCCTTGCATGGGCAGTTCTTCTCTCAGTCAGATGCAAGGTAGAAAGGAGTGGAGAGGGGGAGGGCAAGGAGAATTTTATGATACAATCATCTGGGGCTTGCAAGGGCTGTAAATTGGGATTTAGAGTGATATCACTATTCTTTCATTTATTTCACCAAGTAACAAGGGAAACAGCACTTTGAATGTAGTACTAATGAATAAATAATGCACTCATTTGAAAGCTGGAGCTGCGATTGAGAAATATATGCAGTATTTTCAGTGGGGCTGAAGTGCCATTAATGTGCCAGCTCAGAGGCAGGACATGCAGGGAGTGCACCTGAGCCAGAGTGGCCCTGCCACCTGCCCCAGCCACAGGGGCAAGCCCAGCTGCTCCTCACACATCCTGGCTGGCAATTCCTGGGCTCCCCAGCCACTGCTGAGCTTTTCCACCTAAGGAATGTGACAAAAAGAGAATGTTAGGTTAACATTTGTTTCAATCTGTGTTTCCTTTTATTTGGCATCCACACACCATTTACCTCGTGTCGGTGGTGTCTCAGGAGCTCGAGATGACACCTGTGTAGTAAAGTCTGTGTTTCCCAAAGAAAGAGTCAGGAGTCGTCTTCTGCAGTTCCCAGAGGTTGTTTATTTTATCTTATCTAAGAAGTTCTTTCCCTGACCGCTGTGGTCTGTTCAGTAGGTCAGCCCCAGGCACACTGCCCACCTTCAGGGCAGTATTATCTTTTTATACTATAAAATACATAAACATTGTTTACAGTTACCTTCCAATACCTATCACCTATATTGTACAGTCTGGTTCTACTCTAAACCAATCTAAACCAATCACTCAGAAGATGGATGCCAAGAAGAAGGAGAAAGGACAGAACATGCCAAAATTTCTCCATCTTGACCCCAGACCCCTAGTCTAAAAAAATCTTCAAAATTTACTTTTTTACCTTGTGATAAACTAACTTATACTCTACTTATTTTTTGTGGCTTGTAACTCTTCATGCAAAGGTGGTAATTTTTCCCAGGGGTTGAAATCAAAGGCACGGGGGTTTTGGGCACTGTGCCAAGGCTCCTGAGCCCCCTGCCAGGGTCTGAAGCCATCCAAGGCAGCCAGAGGGATGTCCTGGGTTCCCACAGCCTCAGGCTCAGGTTTGGTTGTATCCTGTGAGGTCCTTGTCCTGCTGGAGCACAGTGAGGGATCACCAATCCCTCTAGAGAAGCTCTGAACACTCTCAGTGCCCTGTGGCCATGTCCTTGGGCTGTTTGTTGAACTTTGTGTAGATAGCTGTGGTCCATTGGTTGTAAACCAACAATCACAGCAGTGGTGTAAAAGTTTTTGGATTGAATGAAACACTACCTGGTCCTCTAAACATCAAAGATGATCAAGGAGCAAAGCACTTTAAAGTTTTCTGTCCTAATAATTTCTCATTCCTTCATTCATGGTCATTTGCAGGTCTTTCCAAGCAATCATCCTGGGGCTGTGTAGACCTGCTTACACCCACCCCTTATTTACCCAGTGTTTCTTTCTCTCTCTTGGTTCAATTACACAATGAACAAGCTATAATTTACTGCCTTGTGCACCTCCAAATACATTGTTGCTGATTATTTTTTCCTAATAGTTTGAAAACAGAATAAAAATCTGTCATGTGCATCTTTTCTGTCTTTAATATACCTAGCTAACAGAATCTGGAAAGGTCTAGAAGCTGTGATGAATATTTCTGTTGTTTTGGAGGAGGAGTGCCTTCCACAAATAGGAGTTTGTGGAATTTCCCCTCCCCGCTTCTGTGGATTATAAATTCTTGATGAGTATCTGAGATCAGGTCACAATGGGATGAAATCTGTGAAAGATTATTGATTTCTTTAAGAAATGAGGAAATTTGTAAGCCACGACATGCACTTTAATATTGGTCCTGTCTGGCAGATCAGCTGCTTGGATCAGTGGTTCTCTGTGCATGCAGTCATTTCAGGATCCCTATCATCCTTCTGACATGAAACATTATTTTTAAATAATGTAACAGACTTAATTTTTACAAAATTAATATTTGCAGTTAGCATCAACAAATACATTTCATTCCATTTGATGTTTGTGTTTTTCCTTGTTCCTAACTATTAGATAGATGAAAAGCTTTGAATCCAGCTTGAAATATGGTATTATATATCCTACATCAGGTATCTTTGAAATAGCATGTGTGGGTGTTTATGACAGTTTTGAAGATTGATGATTGACAGTCACTCCCATAAAAAGTAGTAATATGAAGAATCACTTGTTTCAAGAGTGCTGAGAACATTCCTTACTTTGGTTTTTTTCCCTTCTTTTCTAAAACCTGAAAAATAGTTTTATTTTTTAAGAATAGGAAAATATGAACAAAAAGACACTTTGTTAGGCTAATCTGCTATTTTTTTATTTTACTGCCTGATCTAAAAAATCTAAAAAAATCTAAAAAATCAGCTTATGTTCTGCCTCCTACTGTCATACAAAGTCATTTTCCAGGACTTGTTTATTGTGAACTCAATGCTACATGATCCCTTCTATTCCACAAAACCTCGGGAAGGCAAAGCAACCAGAAAATCAATGCAGGGAAAAGGTGATTTTGTAAAGCAATCCCTTCTACAGTGAGTGTGAAACCCAGCAGAAAACAATATCCTCAGAAGGGAAAAGCAGCTTTGGCTTCTAACCACACTTCACCACTCTTGGGATAAATGTCACAGAGTTTTGGACTGGAGCAGCTGCCAGGACAGCCCCTCCTCTGGGAGTGCAGCAGCTCCTGGGGCAAAGCTCAGCCCTGCAGGATCCTCCTCCCCCCTTTGGAGTGACCGCCCCTGGCTCTACTCTGCCACTATATGTGCTGATATATGTTGTGGTCATATTGCTAGAGATTGACTGGAATCTTAAAATGCTTCTTCATTTATTACATTTTCAGGTTTGTGGCAGCAATTCCCCTTCCCTCCCACCACGGAGTTTGTTGTTTTTAGGTTGCAGGTTTGCAGGCAGGAGGGGAGTGCATTAAGGATCAAAGGAAAAACTGAGGGTGATGGGAGCATTAAAATACCTTTGTTTTCTATTGCAGGACTTTTACAGGTAAAATTAGTTTATATCAGAACTTTCAAATGTCAGTCTTTCTAATGTTTAGACTAATTATTTTTTTGTTTATTCCTGAAGTAGCCAGAAGGTTCAGCTGGCTTTGATACAAAACAGTCAAGTATTTTTTCTTATCTATTCCAGGATAATCTTCATAATAGACTTTTGTCATTTAGCTTGGTATACAGCCCAAAATTGTATTACCAAAAAGCCAAAACTGTGCAGCTTATTAAAAATGCTAAATGATGTTCTTTAATTTATAAAAATAAGTTCCTTTCTCATGGGCTTTTCTGTGAAGATGTAGATCTTGTCCATCAGTGTTTCACTTGAATTGCACCATATGACATTGATGTTTCTCACGTGGCCCTCGAGGAGGATTGGCTTGTGATGCTACAGAGGGCTTGGAGAAGGGACAGCTCATTTTCGTGTTGTGACTATGGAGGGGAAAGACACCAATCTGCAGACTGCTCCTGTTCAGAATGCTAACAAATGAGATATTTAGCTGGAGCAAATAAATGTAGCTCCTTCCTGCTTCCTTACAACATCTTAGTCTATAACGTAGCAGATTTAAAAAAAATAAACAAGTCAGATTCCAGGGCTTGAAAACTATTCTTTTTATGAGTGAATCATATGTTTAGCAAGTAGAGGATATCTACTGACCTTTTTAAAGATATGTGGATATACTTGTATAGAGAGATAGAAGATTGCACCTACTTTATAGGAGGGTGTAATAGAAATGTGGGTAAACTTCAAGCTCTGCCTTTGCCCTGCTTCACCTGCAATTCCTGTTAAACCTCCGAGAGCCTGACTAGAACCTTCACCTTCCCCAACAAGTGCTTTATTTAATACCTGATGAAAAATGAGGATCTCTAGGATCACAAAAGTAAATTTTTGGCATGAAAACAGCAAAGATATTTTCTTGTTGTCTTACAGGACAGATCACTTCTCAAATTGTGCTTCCAGGCAGAGAAGTAAAAGGTAAGCTCCCCATTGTGTACCTGTGTCTCTTAGTCTAATCTTTTCCTGTTCAAAACAGGGGGAATGATAGCACTGTAAATAATATGTTTTTAAGGTTTTGAAGTCCTATTTCTCAATTGACTCGAACACGTAGTTACTAATTAGAGGGAATTCTGTGTAGGGTTCCTCATGTTACACAGCTCACAAATAATGACCAGGGTCTGCAGAAATGAAATGTTTCTACTCATTTTGTGATGAACCAATTGTGCATCTTGCAATCTGAAACCCTTTAAGCTTTCTATATACAGTAAAAAGCACTTTATATTTCTAGATCACATTTTGTGAACAGGAGCAATGTGCCACCATTTTTGCTAGCTCCTGGGTGATAGTTCTGTGTGTTTTAATAGGAAAAATGTGGTAATGTGTTGAAAGATTGATAAATAACTTGTGAAAAAACTTAGTTACTGGCATACTCTGAGGGGCCTGTTGTGCTCCATCATAGTAAGACTTCATCATAGTATGAATCACTCAGCAGGCCTGAAACAACATATCTCAGGTAGCATATACCTTTACATTTCAGAAGAGTGACAAACATGGCATTTTACAGTGCTGTGCATGACTGATGATGCAGGAATAAGTAGGAGTAGGAAGTACACTGGAGTTATAAAGATGTTTTAAATGAAACCTCAAAAGCAAACACCTAGTGAGTTTTATTTTCTGATTGTTTCGTGCTTGTGAGAGTGGGAGCAAAAACCAGGCATCATTTCAATCCTCAAAACTGGTATGCTTTTACACAAGGTATGCTTTTCTAGTATGCATTTACACAAGGATACAATTTATTTTTTTTTTCTATGTTTGAAAACTAAGGACTTAGGTTTACCTGGGTCATCTGCATACATTTTTACAAACCAATGCCAGTGTAAGGTTTGTTTCTGGAAAGACTGTTCACTGGCAAGGCTCAACCTCTGCAACTCTTTTCCCGTCAGCCTCTGTGATGTGTTTGTGAATTTAGTGACATAGGATACACAAAAGCTGGTGGGGACAAGATAACCTTAGATATGGTTTCTCTATCTGTCATGTAGCACAATTAATTTAGGAGACTGTTGCCAACCTCACATCTGCCACCAGCATTTCACAAAAGCTTTTGAACCCAGATCAATTTACAAAAAACTTTATAGTATGACTTCATAAACAGTTCCAGTGGTACAGCTCAGAATTAAATAAATTGCAGCAGGAGATGGGAACAGTGTCCAGTGCAGGAAACCTCCTTTTGGGAAATTGAGCTCATCCTGTTGGTTATTTCCACTGCCAGCAGAAACAGGGGAAGGATCCTGGAGCTGTTCCTGCAGTGTTGGACAAGGGCTGGTGCCTGAGAGCAGCTGCCTGCAGGCTGAACCTGAGGTCTCCTTGGCACTCTGATCTTGGGTTGGTCTGCTGTACTTGAGTGTCCATGCACACCAATCCTACATGCGTTAGGAACAGTTATGTGTTTGGTAATAAACCTAAAATTGTATCTTTGTATTCAAATAGGTGATCACATACTGGTAAGGACGGAGACAATCATTGACACAAGAAAATTCTGCCAGGCACATTGTTTTAATACTGATCATTTCACATGTTCATGTGAAATGTCTCAGTCCAGTTCTAAGAGAGGAATCTTTAAATGTTCCCAGCTTAATTTTTCAGGCTATTTTACTGGACAAGATAGACTTAGCATGCTTTGAAACAGGAATTTTCCTAAAGTAAGCGTTAGGACTTTACATATACTCTAACTAAAATTGGTTTAGAATCTGATCAGAAATGAAGCCTGCTGCTGATGCAAGTATCTATTTTCTCTAGAAATGGGAACAACTGTGAAGGTTCCCTGTCTTTACTGTCCTTCTACAGAATTTTGTGAGGCCATTTCTGTAGATTTCAGCACAGAAGAGGATTAACTGCAGCACAGGAACAGAAATGAACAGTCAGCATCTAAAGGAAATACAAGAACTTCTATGCCTATTGTCAGAGAAAAATGTCAGGTAATTACACCTTGAGCAACACCAAGATTGCATTTCAGTGATTATTAAGACAACAGATATATTTGGATTTGTTTCTCAACTGTCTCTTGCCTGTGAAAGAGAGAGTTTATTGTCAGATTCACTAATGACTTTAAACAGTCTTTATGCTGTTTTATAGATCAGCTATAACTGCAGGAAAACTTAACCAATGCAGGTGCTGGGGCCTGGGCTTCAAGAAAATGTTTCATTGACACAGTGTGACCAATGCACAGTGTGCCTGTAGCACAGAAACTGTTCTTTGAGTGGTTAAAGCCTTTTGTTTTGGGGTGAAGGGTGGGGTTTGGAGCAGGGTTTTTTGATAAAAAGCATTTGGTTCCAGTGTGTACCTCATACATTAACAGTGTCTGAGCTAGAATATCTTATGACTAGAATATCTAATGACTAGAGTCTCCCAGAAGTCAGAAAGCACAATTGGTATCTACTAGTGGCGTTTATGATCACTCTTTGAAACAGATGGATCAAACAAAACATTTTTCCTTCCTTCTAGCTGGGAAGTTCTGGCATTAGCATGGGTAACACTCCCATGTTATGGCAAAGGATTTCTTAGGAGCTGTCCTTTTCTCATTCATATATATGTACATATGCACTGTAGTACCTTGGCTTTCAAGCATCATGTGTTTGTTTAAAAGGAAAGGACACACACCTTGGAAATCAGTTGTCAAACAATGTGCTTGAATTTCAGCTGAGCAGGATTCCCAAAAGAGCAATCCTTGCCAGTTTGTATTATGGAAAAGCCTAATTCTGACACACTGTTCTGTGTAGCCTTGTCCACACACTAAAGCAGCCTGAATTAATTCTCATGTTAGAGTCAATCAGCCTGGGAGTTTTCCTGAAGGCAGGTGTTTCAAAGTGCATGCAGTTTTAATGAAAAGCGAAGATAGCTGTTTTCAAGCATGTAGACCTAGCAAGAGAATTTCCCAGAGGCTGCTGTACATATACTAACCCATTAACAGTTTAAAAAGTAAGAGTCTCTCCAGTGTCAAGCATGTCTGGTAAACCAGCTTTACAAAGGCAAGAAGCTTGTCTCTGATCAGCTCTCTTTTCCCCTTTGTCTGATGCTGTCATGCAGGCTCAACACTAAAATATTGTACTTTGTGGGTTTGCTGTGACACCGTTTGTCATTTTGGTGTTATCTCGTTACTCCTTGACTCTTTGTTCTCGCTGAATGTTGTTTCTCATTGTGATGGATTTGGGCTTCTTCATTAAGAAATTAGGAGAGGACTTTAGTGGGATTAGACTGCTAACCATAAAAATCTTGGGAACTTGGTGTGCATGGCTCACTAAAGCTGAGTATTAATATCTGCATTGTGCTTGTTTAGCTGAGAGTAATGAGGGAATGTTTGAGAGAGGTAAGATTCTATGGGGACAGACTGTCCTTGGACTTTGTTTATATTTATTTAGTTCATAAACTCACATAATAAAACAGTTTCTGTCTACATAAACTGTTTTCAGAAATTGCTCTAAGAATATCCATGTAAGGTGAGTTTGGGTGTAGATGGGGACAAATCAGTGTCCAAGCCTGCCATGTATATTCTGAGATGAATAGGAAAATCTTTCGGTGTGGTCCGATTGCATCATCGATGCACCCTGCCTATTGAGGCGACTTGCTTTTGCAGCTGTTTGATATAAATTCCTCGCATATGTCTTAGTCCACTTGGTTTATTTTTATAAACAATAAATAGCCCAACATTCCTGCAGTGTTTCCCTTCCCTGGGACAATCCCATGGAGCCATTTGCCACGAAGACGGTGCCTGAGATTAGTGGCGTTTGCACAGATGGCGGCCATCGTTTGGGAAATCTCATAAATAGTGGAACACGTGGACCTTTTCCTCCCCCTTCAACATGATCACAATAGATTATGAGGGCCTACAAATCACTACCAGATGATATTAAGTTGCTTTGATAACACTCTGGGTCCCTTCCGGTGTGATATTTTTCTTCATTAGAAAGGATAGCTCAAGCACACCAAATCCTCTTACTCTTTTCTCAAAATTTATAGATCTCAGTCTCTAAACTAATTGTTAGTTGCACAGCATGCCTTAAGCTGTGCCCAGACAGAGCAATTACATCCCCCAGCCCTGATTAAAGGCACAGAGGAAACAGAAGTGCAAAGAAAATGAAACACTCTTGGCTGTTTGGGCAGGATGTCATTGCTGTTGTTTGCCTTTTTTTGACATTTGTTGATAAAAGTGAGAAAGGAGGTCAGTTATCCATCACTGACCCTTGTTCAGTGCCAAAGATGTGACAGGCTTGTCTCAGGCTACTGACTCCGTTTATGAAATTATAAACAAAAAGGGGTTTCTAGGCCAATGGGCTTCTTTCCTATTTGCAGCTCAAGAATTTCTCCATTTTCCCCTTGCTAAAGTGTGTGGCTTTTAAACTCATTTTCTTCTGTATGTCTGCCTAAAACTACAAATACCTTTGTTCATCAGTAAACAGGGCTGTACAAAACTCTACAAATTACCTTGAACAAGGAAAAACTCATTCTCAAATATCTCTGCATATTCAGGCATTTCTTATACAACATTTCATACCTGTAAACTGCAGCTTCTAAAATTTGTGCTTTCCTTTTGTGATTTACAGTAACTTTATGTCCGACTGTGTGCTTTAACAGTCAAAGTCAAAATTTTCAAAGGAAGATGGGAAAACACTATTTGCTTTCACCCAATATCTGAGGTAATCATGCCCAAGTATGTAAATGTGAAGTGGAACTACATGTTTTTCAAGTGCTGAAGTGGCTTAAAAATCTTATACAAGCATCTAAAAATCAAATAGAAGACAGCAGCAGCAACTTTCTTGCATTAAATCTAAGCTTGTGTTTTCAGTGACGTCTCTACTAATGTTTCCAGTCTGCTGGGAGTTATCTATTTCATAGAGCAGTTTGTGGAAAAGGCATTGTATTGTATTTTAAATATTTTAGCCAGGACTGCCAGACACTTCACATTTTGAAGTCTTTGTTTAACCAGTTTCTCTAATTACTTTACATGATACACTAACACTGTCTCATACTAAACAGATGGGTTGTACAAAGGATCAAACCATAATCTCATGGTGTCTATAAGGAGTCAGAAACAAACAGCTTAAATATTTTTGAAAGTAAAAATAATTTTTCCTCATATTTTCACTTCATATTCTGTTTTCTCCCTTTTTTAAGACACAGAGGGATTTTCTATTAAATGACCACACCCAGTCCCAATGTTTAAATATCTGATATAGCAGATGTACAGGATTGTCCATAAGTGATGGTGGCAGTTGTTGCTGCCCTTTGTGTCCATGCACCACCACTGAATGGAAGAGAAGCTTTCAGCAGTCACTGTCTCTTAAAATGACCAAACATCAAAGAAGTTCAGTGAACTTGAAATTATATCAGGAAGTAGATCAGACAAAACCTCACTTGTGTGCATCTGTAGTTTCCCCAGTTCTGTGCTTTTAAGTGGATTTAGTTTCAGATATTCTGTCTGTGGAAACTGTACACTTGCAAAACCACAGGTCACTCCCCCGTGAGCCTTGGTCCCATGGACAGTTTTATGATTGCTGTTGAAGGCTGACTGATCAGGTATTAGTAGAATTAATACAGTAAATAAACAGCATGTAATAAATTAGAGCTTCTCACTTTGAAGTCTTTGTTTAAGCAGTTTTTTAATTGCTTTATGTGATACACTGGCACAGATGGCTTCACGGTACAAAGATTGGTTGCACCATGGATCAAATCTATAATCGCACGGTGGTTGTAAAAAGTCAATACTTAAATAAATAAAAACAAGCAAAACAAACTAGCAAACTATTTAAACAAAGTGCTTATGGCCTAGGATCCCCACAAAACTGCTGTAACTAATGATTGAACACTGCCAGCATGGGGAGCAGTGTGTTCAGAGCCCACAGAGGAAAGCAAGCATGAAACCTTGTATTACATCCCACAGGAAGCAGTGAAGAGCAGGAACCTATTTTCAGGTGCAGTGAGTTTCTATCCTTCTCAGAATTATAAAGACTGATTTAAGATGATATTTGCTAAAAGCAGATTGCCTCATGCTTGAAGTGATCCTTAAACCAGTTCTCTTGCAGAAAAGAGATGTCCCTGGTTTTTTACCAGTCATCACTAACCAGTGCTGCTGGGGAAGCCCTGGGGAAAAAAAAAAATTCCAGTAGCCTTTTTTTCCAACCTTATCTGACAGAGAGAGCTGTTGAGAGATGTGAAGGGGTGATTCCTCTTTTCTCGGCCAAAGCCCTCACAGATTTCCCCTGTATTCCTTTCTATAGCATGCCTAAATGTGTTGATCTGAAGAGTTCAGAAATCACAGAGGGGCTTTTTTGGTATGACAGAGGGAGTGAAAAACTCTGGTTTTTTCTGTTTCCCTTGTTGTTTAAGAGCCTTACAAGAAAAAGGAAATCCACTTTGACATTCTATTTTCAAGCTATCTATAAATTATTTTCTGGAACATTTCCTGAAATAAACAGAATGCACAAGGTCTGACAGCTCTCCACATGTGCTTTTGGTGCAATGGGTGAATGTAACTACTGTTCCTGTAAGACAAGGCAGAAGTGAGACATTACATGCCATGTGGGAGAGGCTGTTAACAAATTGGTGGAAATGGTTACGGTTTTCAACTTGTCAAGCATCATTTTCTTAGCTTGATGACACCTTGTAAGACCAATAAATAATTTATGGGGTATCTAAATGTTTCAAATAGGAGTTTAAGGACTGGAGGAAAGAGGTCTAGGGTCTCATAGTTAATCCTATTCGAGCAGCTTCTTATTAAAACAGCCCTCCACAAATTGATTACAGCTGCAATCCCTTTTAAGAAGGATTATTTAAAAATCCCAATTATAAAGACTATTTGTAAAGAGTAAAATACTTAGTGTCAGTTTTGCATGGAGACTGTGGCTTGACTCAGTTGGCAAAGTGGGTTATCCTTTTTCTGCCTTGCTTTTCAGGAGAATCTGCTCAGAGTGGGCATTTCAAACAGTGGCTTTAACACAGTTACTGCCAAGGAGTTCAGTTTCTTTTTGTGCCACTTGTGTTCCCTGGCTGCCTCTGCTGGCACACCTCTGCTAGGCTAGCTTGGCCTTTGCCTTCTTTTGGCTCTTCTGCTCAATTTCATCTGACACAAAGAACTCATATTTAAAGTCCAATCTAATTCAGAACTTGATCCTGAGATCTTTTAATAGTGTTTCCCCCAAAGGTCCCATATTTATTCTTAGAATTCCTGTATTCAGCCGACAGTAAATGGGAGTGAATCTGGTGGAAACAAGGGGCTAATACAGCGGTGGTTTGTCTCAGTTTAGGTGCCTAAGACCACTTCTAAAATGCTTCTTTGCACAATTCTGATGATGTAAGCAGTGATAAACTCACTGATGAACGCAGTTTCACAACTCTAGAACCATGCAAAGGAACAAACACGTCAGTGAGTTTGATTCTGTGGACTATATCCAGAAACATTTCTGAAAATCTGACTATGCCATTTTATTTTAAAATATTCTAGTGAGTTCAGAGGGGTTCATAAAATACACTGTGACTGTAAGTCTAGTTTTCTTACAGCTAACCTATAGAATACATCACATTTGCGTTTTTAAGTAGGATGACATCAGTTGTGCTCTCAAACAAGTAATGCCCCTTCTGAACTTCACTCACCAGAGTCTGTTGCTTGAACTGCTATGGCAAAGCTTATTTTCTTATGGCAGTAATGTTTGAAAGACTGCATATTAAATAAATATGTAAGAACAGTCTTGGAAAGAGAGTTGTAAATTTGTAAACATGAGTACTTAATCAAGAAACTGAACACTTAGAGATTTAGTCAGGGACAGAAACATACCCTATAGCCATTTATCTAATCAAAATTAACCAAGTACTTAAAGAGTGAATGCTTGTAATGAGCTGCTTGAGAATAAGCTGGCAACCACGAATAATTCTCTGAATACAAATACTCTTTCAAGGAAAGGCTGAGCTGCTTCTGAGCAGCTAGTGAATAGAAAAACAAAAAACAGGTGACATTTACCAAATAAACTCTGCATTTCACCCAGTTTTGCTGACCATGACAAGAGTAATAAAGACAAACAATACTTCCTTTCATAGATAAAGAAAAAGGATAGCTGAGAGGTGCTAGATTGGGCAACTTGTATTCAGGTCTCCATTTAATTACACACTCACCATTCTGTTCTAGTCTCACGGCTTTACCCTCATGTTTTATTCTGAGATCTTAGGGTTGCATTTTTCAAGGCTGAAATCAACAGTTAATTTTAGCAGGAGCTAAATGCAAGCCTTAGCATTCCTGCCTGTGCTCATATGTGCACGTTGGTTTGTGTAGGTGGCGGCAGCTCCCTACTTCAGCTAGGCATTGGGAGGCTCCATGTGCTGATGGTGGAGAAGCATGGGAGTGAAATATGGGAGTGAAATATTTCAGACCTGGCTTATGGGGTATAAGCATCTGTCCTACTAGGCAGGCATGATGAACACTGTGTCAGGCTGTTCATGCTTGTGCTTATGCCCTCTTTTTTTTTTATGACTGTATGGACACAGCAAAACCTTTTTCATCAAACTGCAGAAATCTCTGACTATTTGAAGTCTTCTGAGTGTGCATTTTACTTTGCTATCATTTTCCAAGTAGCATTATGGGAAGAAACATTAACCAGGTTATTTGTATTTTTTTTTTTTCAGTTTTAGCCTGTTAGTTTATGAGAAGATGAGAAGACAGTCTCCTAATAAACCTTTTAGTCTAGCATCTCACTACTCTATGAGCTGCTCTGTGGGCTTCTTTCTACATTGACACACATATCTGCACACGTGTATGTATTATTTCACAGGAATATCTAGTCATCATTCTTTTTACGGTAGTTCCAACTTTCTGTACATGTGCTGAGCTGTAAAGTATTAAGCCTTGTAATCCCTCAACCCCTTAGATGTGGTTTGCTGGGGGGGGAGGGCTGTAAATCCATGGTGGCAAACAAGAAAAGCCTGAAGCTGTGAGCAAACAGGAAACAAATGATCTCAATCCCAGAATGTAAACTGTCATTGACAGAGATGCATGAAAGAATCATAACAGGGAAACCTGCTGCAATTTTTCATCCAGTTACCAGCTGAATCACTGCCATTACGCTGAAGAAGAAAGCTGCCAGCCCACCACTGACATGGCAGAGTTCTTTACATGTTGTGTGCACAAAGCAACCATATAGCCTGACTGGCATTTACTCCTTTTCATGCTTGCAGACTGATAATTATTGTGCACTGCCTCAAGCTTGCAATTAGAGGCCACCAAGAAACAAAAAATAGCTGAATTTCAAGATTAAGCCTTTTCCATGATGGGTCATATTTTCCCAGCAGGGAATATGTTGTTGCCAGTAAAAACAGAATTCACCTATGCTGTACTGATACCAGATTAAAGGCCATATTAGCTGCAGGAACAAATGGAGAATTTGCATATAATAAAAAGTAATAATAACTGTCATTGTTACTGGTGACACAATTAGAGTTGATGCTGGCTCCTGTGTCACAATGCAGCTTTTAAGGGGGATGAGACAACACACTGAGCAGCCAAGAACTTTTAATTATATATTCTATAGTCATTTTGCAGTATGGATAGTCACTCTGTGTTTTAGCATATTCTCATTTCACTTTCCCAGACTTTTCTCCTATCTCCTAAAGCCTGCAGTTTAAGTTCACAGGGGATACTTCACTTCCTTTATTGAATAAAAAATGTGCCCTGCTAAGCACAAGCCCTGCTTGGCTCACTTTCAGTGGTAGGCAGAGGATAGCAAGTTACTAAAGCATTAGAGAAACACTTAGGACAAAGTAGAATACATAAAGAAGACGTTGTCAATGAGGAATGTTAAAGAGATGGTTTTGAGTTTCTTTTTAACTTTCTCATTTTATGGCTTTTTCTGTGTTGTATAGTGATGACTAAGATAAGTTGCTTTGGAAAAATCAGAGCTGCTCTGCAATAATAATCAAATCAGTCTATATATGGATGTGTTTAGTGGTATGTTTATTGTAAAATACATTGTTTTCACTTAATGGAGGATTTGAAACAGGGAAGTAAAAGGAGAAGGAATGGCCCAAGTTGAAACTTCTTGGCACACCATTAAGAATCATTTAGGAAAGGTCTATTAGCTCTGAAGATTCTTCTACAGCTTCAAAAGTCCTACAAACACAGAAGGAGGGGAAAAAAGTAGATGGTAGATTTCAAAGGATGATCTGTTTAGAGATGGAATTTTATGGTTCTGGAGGATTTGACAGAAGCAAAGCTGCTGCCTGGGAAGACTCAGGAGCATCAGCCCATGTCAATACCATTATAAATAATGCTTATTTTCAGAAGGCTGTGTGATCACTATTCATGATGGATGCATGGGAAAGATGGAAAGATGGGTCATGACTGCCTGGGCTCACTGCTCTTCCTGAACAAGAGAGCTAGATTTTGGGACTTATCATATAAGTCCAGTTCTGGTCTGAGGGTGTGGTTTCTGCCTTGTGGATCATTTACAGCAATTAATAACTTGCAGAAAATCAAAACATCTCATTGCAAGGTTTGAATAAATGTCTAACTGGGTGTTCAGCTGAGGTTTGTTAGGTGGGTTGGAGCAAACCCACTCTTCTGAAGCTGATAACCATTACATTATTTCAACTGCCCTGTGGAACTTCCCTGAGTGAAAACTTTTTCTGACACTAGTCTTCAATTCAGAGTATCATTACTTGTTTTAAACTCATTAAAGTTGTCTTTGCAGTCATGATTTTGAGTCATCAATTCATTGTTAACGCCCTGATGTCATTTGTCATAAAATCTGGATGTGCACCTAATGAATCTAAATGTACTCTGTAACAAAAAACCCACCTGAAGTATTGATGATGAACACACAGGGCAGGATTGGTTTCTCATGTAGCTGCCTGTATACATGAAGATGTGCCATAATATGTACCTATAGAGACAGACATTGACAAATAATCCTAAACTGGAAGCATGAATATAGTAGCCCAAAGTTAGTTTTTTTTCATAAATCTCAACTCTGACTCTCAAAATATTCATCAAACTCTTCCCAGGGCTTCTTCCTATCTCTTGCAGGTCACTTTTTTGCTCATCTCCTGTTCTCACAGAGACAGTTTGTAGCAGTCAGCTATTAAAAGACTCATCAGCTTCCTGTCTCGACATCAGGCTTTTCCTTCTCCCTTTAGTCTTAAAAATGCACTTTTCACTGTCATTCTGAAACTGCTTAGAGTATGGTCACAGTTATAGCATCATAGCCCTCAGCAGCAGATGGGAAACTGCCTCCCAGAATGAGGGAAAATCAGCATGTTTTCTGTATGGGAGAGAGATTGGAACAGTTTGTTGTTTCCCACTGAAGAGAGCTGTTCAGGAGAGCCTGCTATTCTGAGTCTTTCAAAATCAGGTGATGGCCTCTCTTCAAACTTCCTGCAGTGTACCCTAGGGAAAAAACCAACAAACCCACCACCTTCTTCTTGATGAACTCAAGAGATCTGCTGTAGAGGAAACAGGACATGGCTCCAGGTTGTGACCTGTATTTTATAAGCAATTTGGGAAGCCAGTGTGTAAAATCAGTATCACTGGTGTGCAAGAGGCTCAGCAGACCTGGAAATACCAAATGGTGAAACTGCCAGCTTTGGGTTGGTTGATGAAATGTGGCCCATTAGGGCAGAACCTTTTCAAGGTTTTCCAGGCTGGGAAGAATTCTTGCTGGAGATGCCTCCTTGTCCAGCATTGATGCCCATGCTTTGTGACCACAATCCACTTTACTGGCTGTTATGTGCAACCACAGCTGAGCCATGTGAGTTCACACAAAAACCACACCTTTCAGGCTCAGGAGAAAGGGGAATGATGCTTTGCTTTGGGGTGCTCAAATGGAAGCAATTCAGATCACAATAATATCTTACAGAATATAAAACTCTTACTGCATTTTTTAATTAATCAGAGTGATTTATGGGATAGCAAATGGATTCAGTTCTTCCTTCCCCCACTCCACAAATAGTGGCTGATGCTTTGTTTGTCATTAAATTTAGCCAATATATAATATCTTAAGGTTGTGTCCCTAAAGGAATAATTTTGTAATTCTATATCTGTGTAAATAAAAATATACATGTGTATATATTTACACACATGAAGACCTAATTTTCATTTCCATTTATACCAAGAAAGGTCCCACAGGAGCTGTAAAGTGAAGTCGGTTTGGGCCTGAGCGCTTACTGGAAAAAAAACATTTTTTGTAAGAGCCAGTCTATTCAGTGGGATTTTGCATATGATTAAAATTTCACCCATGCTAGAAGAAAAAATGGTTTCGAAAAGAATCAGGCATATACACTTACAATGTATTTACTTGTATCATTAACTACCTTTGGCATAATAATGTTTCATCTCTACTGAATTGCTGTATCTCTAAACTGAATTTTTTATTTTTATTTTAACTGAGTAAATTGCAAGGTTCTTCTCTATGGCACTGACTTTATTGTTCTGCCAGGATGTCTTCTTTTGTCATAAAAACAATAACTTAGTGTAAGTAGTACTTTTTAGGTTTACTAATCAGACAGACTAATTGTATCTTTTAATCTGGGTCAATCTGCTCTTGCTTATTACAATTTGGCTCCAAATCCCCCCCAAAAAGAGGAGCATTTGCAAATAATTTAGTGTCAGAAGCACTCTTCTATAAACACTACAAGAATTGCTGAAAGGCCCAACAGAAAGCCCCTATAATTTCGAATCCAAGTGTCTAATGCATTTTGCAAAAGGAATACATTGCTTTTCTTAAACCTTGGAGTGAACTTGCATGTGTGTGTGTCTGTGTCTTCAGGTGAGCACATAAAAGGGCTGGATAAACAGGGAACAGGGTCTTTCCTTTATTGACAAAGCTGAGGCTGTCTAGACAGGGCACTTTTCCTGATTCAATCTACCAACTAAACTTAGACCATACTAATATTCGATTTTAGCTTCATCACCATGTCTGTACAATCCCTGCTAAGATTGCTAACCAGGGTGATTATTGCTTACTGAAACTGTTAATGTTTTGGTTGGATGTTTGTCTTCTCAAAAATGGCCTGAAAGATTTTTCCCTGTAGGCTACTGAATTTTCATTGCATGTTAACTGTTTAGGTTATTTTCCACCTCCACCACCATCCAGCAGTGAGAGAAAGCAGCTGCCACAGCAAAAATATTCAAATTTCTCATGGAGGCTTTGAAATTGATTTGATACCTGGATATTTTTTATGTCACAGGAGGCCCTTTGTCCACAACCAGAGTCTGAAAGTGGCTGTACCTTATGGCAGTGCCAGGCAGCTGCTCTCAGGAAGCACTGACTTTGTCATATCAACATGGGAAAGCTTCAAAATAAGTTTGCAAAAATATCTCTTCTTCTGAACAGTTTGAAAGAGCAATCATAACTGCATGAGGAAAGATTTTTCTTCAGGTTGAAGGATGGTTTTATCATCCACCTGCAGAAAGAAGTGCTTTAGTAACACAAACTGTTATCAAGAAGCAAAAGATAGTATGGAAGTCCACAGTTTCACATATGTCCTCCTGATAAGGAAAGGTCTTGAGAAAATGTTCTTTGCCATAAATTATTCCTTCTGAGGAGAAAAGAATATTGAAGGGTTTTTTTTTTGACAAGTACAATATAAGAGATTAGTTCATTTGAGTAGAGAGAGTGCTTAAAAATGCAGCTGCGTGCAGATTTCTTAAGAAACTACAACTGACAATTGAAGAGGAAACCTAAAACAAGATTACAAAAATTAATCAGTTGGCACAGAACGGCTGACATTAATGTGTGTACTTCTTTGTTTTGAAACTAGACTGTGGAGGAGTTTTCTTATACGGAAAATTTCATCTACTTGTACTTGTCTCCTCACATAGTCAAATATTTTGTGAGACAGATCAAAAACCCTCTTTGACAAGCTCATTCCCACGCTTCTCTTTTTTAACCTGTTTTGGGTTTTTGGGGGGTTTTTGGGGGTTTTTTGGTTTTTGGGGAGTGTTTTTTTTTGTTTTTATTGGGTTTCTCCTCTTTTCCTGGAGACTTGTTGGGATAAAGAAAACTTTGCTTGAAATCTATTTCAGTAGCTCTACATTTTTGGGGCAATCAATATTTAAATGAAATATGAAAATGGAAATTTAAAAAAAGGTTAAGGGATGGAATAAAGTTCCACCAGCCTGTTAGAGAAGTTTGGGAGCGTGGAAAGAGTGTTGAGGCTGGCATTGGGCAAGGCAGCCAGAAGAAGGAGGTTCTTTGATAACTATTGCTGTACAAACTCTGAGCTCTACCCTGAAATGCTATCACAGATTTCTCTCATACTCTAGGTTGTTTTTTGGTGGCTTTTTTATGTTACATAGAATGCAATATTTCTTGGAAAAAACCTTTGGTCACAGTACAAAAAATGTAAAGTGACTTTGTGTGTGGAATTTTCCTTCCACAAGAGACTAAAGAAAAATTATAAAATTGAGCATAAAGATTGAATGGGTAGACTTTCTCAGTGAAGCTCTAGGCTGCATGGAGAGCTGTGCAAGGGGCTAACTTGCTGTCTGCTTTATGAAGAACTGTGATCATTTACAGTAGTTGCATAGAGTGCAGGGAGTTGCAAGACTGCATTAATTAATATTCATTCTGTACAGTACCCATCACTCAGGGTTGAATATTTATGAAATTTATTTGCATGGCATTTTTTTCTATCCACTTTTGCATTTACAGAATTTCTTTTATCCAGTGGTCTCAAGGAACTTCTTTTGAAGCCTTTACTCATGCTGAGTAGTTTCTTACAAGTGGTACACTTGCAGCTGGCAGGTGAGGCATCACCAGGTGACAGAATTCAAAGTAACCTTCATTGCAAGTGCAACCAGTGTGACTTCACTGATCAAGAAACAGACTCCAAACAACTGATTGTCTCATTCTTCAGAAGGGATGTCTTCCAAAAAGTGTAGGAGTTTGTAAAATAGCCCTGGTTTCTTCTCTCCTGTTTCATTTTCCACTCCTAGACCTCAAATTCACTGAAAGGGTTGCAAGCATTGGAACAGTTGGCTCAGTTAAGTGGTGGAGTCCCCATCCCTGGAGGTATTTAAAAGAAATGTGGATGTGGCATTTAGGGACATGGTTCAGTGGTGGACTTGGCAGTGCTGATTGGACTTGATAATCTTAGAGGTCTTGTCCAAACTAAATGATTCTATTATTTTAATTCAGCTGTTGTCACTTCTCTTACACTGAAACAAAAGCCATGGACCCCTATTTGTGAACACATTGAGAAAGAGTGTTATTTTACAGATAGGTTTTTATTGTCCTGCTTGGTTGCTAATGGTATTTAAATGAATTAGGAATAAAACCGACTTCATGAGCTTGGTTTGGTATATTCTGTAAAGCTGTGTATGACACATCTTTAATTTATATGTCTGCACTGTGTAAATGGCCATTTTGTAAAGAAGTAAATATGTATGGGACATGTATAAACTCTTCTTTTGGACGAGTCTTATCAGTAAATTCATGGCCCCATTTTGAAAACAAACACCTGGATTATCATGAGTACTTCTTATAAACTGTAGTGATTTGAGACAGAAAACTATTTCTATCATAACCAGAGGTTTCTGTGGTTTAAAAAAAAAAAAATCCCATTGATTTCTGTGGAGTTCCAAATTTTAAAATGTCATTTTTCTGCCCTATCATGATTATTTATTGTCCTTATGCAGAAGGATGTAATCAAGTGATTCAAAGTTAAATCAGATAAATATTCACAATGTGTCTAAATCTTTAATAATTTCTTTTAAAATTTACATTGTATATTTGAGTTTCAAAATATTAAGTATTATTTTAAAAGCTAATTAAAATAGTTTTATAGGTATGTTTTGAATAGATTCTGTAATTCCTTTGAGGCTAGGCATGAGTGGATATAAGGTTCAGACAGAATACACACTCATACTTGCTGATCCAATTTCAAATTCTCTGCCTAACCGGCCTTTTATTCCCGGGCACAGGTGATGGAAAGGGAGCACAATGTAGATGGGAATGGCAGAAATGAGCCATAGTGATGAGGTATGGCTTTTCCTCCAGAGCCTTTTTTCTCTAAGGGGCAAAATAATCTGGTGATTACACAGTAATGTCATCTTTGACATGGGTTGTTTTAAGCTCTTGTCATCGTGTCCAACTTTTCTTTTCTTTTCCTTTTTTAATTTTTTTTTTTACTTTTTACCTATGTATGCAGCAGTGTGGACCTGTATTTTTCACCCCAGAGTATTATTCTCATTTGCTTTTAACATAAGTAAATCTGGGTTTCTTTAAAGAGAAGTGTGTGCTGATAGAATCTCAGGATGGCATAAATCTGTCAGTTGTACCAGCTCCTCTTTCTATAGTACAGTATGCATAGAGCACATGCAGAAGCAGTAGTTTTCCTCAGAGCATGAAAATAAATATTTCTAGGATGTTTGATTTCTGTAGTTCTTCCACCTAAAATCTCCTTCAAAGTTTTGATTATTACACTGTGATAGGCTGCTCAGAAAAACCCAAGACAGATAAGATAGATCTAATTTCTAACCCTGACATTTCTGCCACCCATTCATTACTCTTACGTTTCTTGCTCTGCCCTGTGAAAGTAAATGTGTCACATCTCTAATTTCTATCAGAGGGGGGAAATAGCTGTGTTAACATCAGAGCTTTTAACAAGTGGAGTAAATTGTGTACAGTTCAGAATCTCCTCACTTCAGGTGAAAAATCAGCCTGGCAGGAGAGAATCGTTCTCCCCATTTGTCAGTGAGTGCAGGGAAGTGGTGTCTGTTCCTTGTGCTGTTGTTTGTTTTAAACACATTATTTCATGACCACTGTGTGAAAAGGAGTCCTTTGCCTCTTCAGCCAGCTTAGGGAATATTTGAAGTCAAGCAGCTTTTGTTTTATAATGTAAAAACTGTGTGTCCCTGCACTTTTGCACCACTCGTATTCTCTGCAGTGACTCTCAGTGGGTAACTTACAAATGTACAAGAATGTTCAGAACACGTTTTGAAGAAAGAAGAGAATGAGAGAGAGAGAGAGGGGGGAGAGAGAGGAAAAAAAAAGAGAAAGAGCGACTCATCTAAAGTTACACCATCATCTTTAACAGCTGTGCACATATTAAAGGAAGTAATGGGGGAGTGAAGGTACTGCATATTTCAAAGCTGAACTGTTGCAGTAACAATAAGAAAGGGGGGATGTTGTACAGAGTTAGCCAAGTGTTTGAAGTACATTACCGTAAGCCAAACCAATGAAGTGGACAAGATTTCTAGCATGCTGCAGTGGTGCCTCTGCGTACTTAATAACAGATGTTTGGTCTCTCTAGGCAGATAATTGTCCTGCTGTAAGGTTGGCTTGACCTGTGTGAGCAATACTGTGTACAGCACTGAAGCAGTAACAAATGATCATAGCTTTTCTCGTTTTACTGGTAGAATGCTTAGCCACGCTTCCTTTTAAGCACATAATTACTCCAAAGCAACTGGAGCCCATACATCCTCCTTGCCTAATGGCTCTGAAGCCATTTTGCTATAATTTATGGGGACAGGGTTCAAAGTTTTAATAATATTTGGATAATATCATTGCCAAAATGTCTTTGAGCTGTGATGAATAGAATGAGAGTGGGCACATTTTGATTCTGTGCATGACAGTGCGAGTGTTAACAGCACCATACTTTGTCCAACCTTTATGGAAACATTCACGAGCCAATTCGCTCATGAATTGTAGATATGAGCATGAAGAATTATAAACAGCAGTGGAAAACATACAGGATTGCTTGTTCATAAGGCACTGTCCTGTTAGTGGCTCTTCTTTATGCAGATAAATGAATTGCAGAGAATACAAAAATGGTTTAAATAAACCCTTAGTAGATAATGTATTAGCACATCAACATAAAATACGCATGCACTGTGGCATGCTTTTGGATATTTATGTTTATACTCTCTGCTCAAGTGGCTCACTGATTTTTTGGCTTCCTATCATTCACCTAATAATTTCAGCATCCTAACTGCACCTCTGGGTATGTTTATCTGACAATCCAAGCTGTTCTTTGCTTTATGTGGCTTGCTGAAATTGGCCAATTTGCTCTGTGAGTCGCTCCAGTGCATGATAGGTTAATGATGTTAATCAAAGCTAAACAAGAGCAGACATGATCCTTTCACTGGAGTCACAGCCCAGCCCAGAAGGTGCAAACAAGCCTTGGGTGGGTGGCACAAGAACACAAAAATAACACTAAAATAATGTGTCCATAAAGCTAAGGTACACCTAGAGCTTCATTCAGAGCCTACCAAAGTCTGTAGCAGTATCTAAACCAAAGTCTGTAGCAGTATCTACTGATTTCAGCAAGATTTAGACCAGACACATAGAACTCTTCATCCTTTGGCTAAGAATGGTTTTTTTCTAGTTTGTTTGATAGAATATGAAACTTACTGTGAACAAACCGTGGCTAAATTCTGTAGATAATTTATCAGTGAGAGGTTAAGGATTTTTTAGTCTGAGCACAAGTATTTTTCCTTACACAAATGACATAAAAATGCTGACTTGTCCAGGCATGACAGCTGCTCTGAAAAAAAGACCCAAAGAGATATGAACAAGACTTTCTTTAAATGTTCCCAACAGTGATGGTAGCTAGAAACAATTTAATAAATACTCTGTGTTTAATTCCATTCAATGATAGTCAAGCAATGCTTCATTTAATCAAAGGGGTGTTTGATTACAGAAATAATCAGCTGACACAGTGCCAATTCACTCTGCCCACTAAGTATGCATCTAGATGGCTGGATGTGACATATGTGAGGGTTGGCAATTATTTCTGAAAAATTGCTAGGATGGCCTTAATTACAATGGTCTGATTTTGTATTTGATAGCCTTACTTGAAAATCTTAATGCTTATTATGAAATTTTAATGTTAATTTCTTGAAGATTCTTTTAAGTATAGGCCTTAATTGGCTTGTTTAAATAGGGATTTTTTTCTCAATGAGTTAAACAGAGTTCACAGGCTAAAATTATTTCTTCTGATTATGCTGAGGTCTAAAGACAACATGAACTTAAATGTTTGCTAGGAAAAAAAAAAGAGAACTAATATATGTGAGATATAATTAATTTTTCATTTTTCAGAGAATATCATGTATTCATGTAAAAATGGGATTGGTAGCTCCTGTGGTTATCTTGAAGTAATGCCTGGACTATTTTATTTCTGTATTAAGCTGTTGACTAATACTTTAAAAACAGGTATATTTCAATATTGGCTTATCACTAGAAGATGAAATATATCCTTTATTCTTCCTCCTCCTTATTCTTTTTCTCCTTCAACTACAAAGCAAGTCTGGAAACCTTCAGCCTCAGAAGTTAAAAATACAACATCTCTGTATTTTTCTTAATTGTTTTCTGGAAATCTATGATCTCTAAGGATGAATTGAGAGACAGGAATGATAAAGGCAGAAATAGTTTTACATTTTGAACAATTCCAACAAGGGGCTGAATATTCAACAACTGATAGGCCAAATAACAAGTTGTTAACTTCACAATGCACAGTCACGGAGTACATATGTGTCACTTTGAGCAAAGATTGAAAAGACGTTAGAATTAGAGATTTAACAGCCAGTTTTGATTAAATCAAAACAATCAGAGTAGTTACATCTGCAACAGAATTAGGTTTTTAAAATCCAGACTCAGAATACCTTGCCAGACCTCCCATTTCAATCTTATTCAAGGATAAATTTTTCAGGTGATACCTCTGAAAAATGTATATTTTGCAGAATACTTGAGGACTGTTCTGGCAAACAACAATGTATGTTTGATTGTTTTGCCTCCTGTCTATGACTTAGAACAGTCTTAGAACAGAGAAATGCTGCTGCTTGTTTTGTTGTAGAGAGAATTCCATCATATTTAAGTGAGGTAATAGGAAATCCTGGGTTTTTAGGTTATGTTTGATGGTTATGCTCATTGGATTAAAAAAGGAACACAGATAAAGCTATATTGTCCATTTCTAAATTTAAAATATTTAAGTTTAAATTTATAGAAAGCAGTTCCAGATCTGTCTCTTTTCTTCTTTCATTAATTCACACACAGTTTGTCAGTACTTGCTTTGATCAAAAAATGCCCACTCCTCACATGCACCATAAAACACAAGGATCTGTCCCAGCACAGAGTATGGCAAATAGAGGACATGGCAATAGAGGCCTGAAAGCCTCAAAAATTGCATTATGCCAGAGGAAGAGGATTGGTTTATGCACTGTGTCACTTCTAGCTGTGTTTGGAGATAGTGTTTCCAATGTATTTGCATCCCTGGATTGTGTGCATTATTGCTCTTTGGAGAACTGCTGCTGATATCTGTTTCCAAATCACATCTTGTGAGTGTACCAGAGATGCACTTTAATATCTTCACATCAGGAGAAATTAACTCCTACATGGATATAGGGATATGACACCGACCCTTGATCCTCCAATCTGTGTTGTTCTAGCTGGGAAAGGTGTTACTCCCACCCACAGAGGGATTTCCAGGCACATTTATCAAATAAAAAGCCCAAGAAATGTCCCCAGAGTACAGAAGATGTGTCCATAAGACTCTTTGAAAGGTGTAACCACTAATTTAGCCCAGGAGCTCACAAAACTGAGTAGATTTGGGTTGGACTCGATGATCTTAAAGGTCTCTTCCAACCTAGTGATTCTGTGATTCTGTGATTGTGGACCAAATAATCCCAACCCACCTTCCTAGAAGACAAGTGCATGCTGCTATCCCCAGATCCCTCTGAGTTTAGAGACAGCTGATGAAGAATGCTTGACAAACTCTCAGGAGCTCTGTGGATGTGACAGTTTTAGATTCATCTTCAAAGTTATTCAAAACCTTCATGCCTGAGAACATTTGGTTCGAAATCTTATGAGAATGGTTATTCTTATGAAATGTCTGAAACCTGCTGGTTTTTTATTTGATAGAAAATGTGTCTGAATACACATGATTCTCGGTGATTTCCCTCTCTGGGGGATCCCAGCATCCCACGTATTAGGCTGGAAGTTCTACACAAACTTCTCTCCCTGCTTATTTATGAAATGGCAATCTAATTTGGCTGGCATGAACACAGTGAAGATTATCCCAAAACAGTGCACAATATATCAAGGTGGGTTTTTTTATTTGTTCCCATTTATCTTTTTTTATCTTCCCATTAGGCTACACTTTTACTCTTAAACTTGATAACAGAAGGAGAACTTCAGAGATTTGCATTGTTTAGTGCTAAAGGATGTTGAACAGTTGGGAAGACTAAAAAGTATTTTCATGTTTAGTTAAAATTAGGCCGTTGTGGCTACTTCTAAATAGCACAGGTATGCTTCCAATTCCTGCTGTCACCTCGCTGTGCAGCAGAATTTGCGGTGACCCGCTTGCTCTAATTGAATGGGAGCTCCATTCGATCGCCCTGCCCTTTAATTTAGCTCTCCCACCTAGAACAATGGGTGATTAACACGAGTCAAAACAAGAGCACGGAGGAAGGAGGCGGCAGAAGCCGCCTTGGTGCAGCTGCTCGGGGCAGGGCTCGCCTGCTGTGCAGCAGCAGGTCACGGTCACTGCCAAGCCTTGATCTGCTCTCCCCGGGTCCCTTCGGCGAGGATCCATCCTTCGGGCACAGAGCACACAGTCACACATTGTTCCGCAGCTTCGGTGTCACTTCTAAGCGATTCTGCAACTTGGAACAAAAGTGAATTAAACAGAAGTGCACAAACGATGTTTTAAGTATTGTTTTGGGTTTAGTTTTTTATTCGGATTGCTGTTTCTGTTGTCACCAATGCTCTCTTTTCCTTTAAGTTATGGGAATGCTTCCCCGCCTATTTGTCAGATATTTCAGTTTTAACTTTTTGAGTTTTTTCTTTTTCATCCTGGTCCTTGTGCCAGCATAATATCTCATCGAACTGCACCTTACTCAGATCGGAATATATCTGGAATCTTGTTTTAAGAGGTTTGCACCTTAATTCTGGACACTATCCTTTAACTGCGTATAATTCCTAGAAAGTTGTTTTGATGCAGTTTGTTCTGGTGCTGATCCAAAGGAATATAATAGCAATGAAATGAAACTTAATTATTTAAATGACTTTGAATCAGGCTCAGAAAAGTGCATATAAAGTATTAGCATTGATAGTGACCTTTTCAAAAAGAAACGGAAAAGAAATATTTCAGGGGGATGAAGCCATTAAGCTGAGCAGAATTTACTTTTAAAAGTTTATAAAGCTAATAAAATGTAATTAAGAATTTCAGTTGATAAAAGTACAAAAGGTTGTAAGCAGCTGTCCGGGTGCCTGGGCAGATCTCTGCGAAGACAATAAGGTCCCACAAACTTTACAATCACAATCATGCAAAGATTTAAGCACTAACTCTATTGCAATTCTGAATAACAAAGATATTATAGCTATCAGCAAGGCCAGTCTGCTGCTTTTAAAGCCTGCTGGATGAATATCACAGTTTCCTTTCCAGTCTCTGAGAGAGCACCCAGTGCTGTCACTCGGGCACAGACCTAAGGCTCCTAAGAGCTGTAAATGTCTTTTCCTTGCTTTAGTAATCTTTGCACCAAACCCTTGATTTTTCCTTCAAAATCTGACAGGAAATTTCATATATACGTAATATGACTCCTTAAAAAAAAACCCGAACTCTTTCCTCTCCATAGACAAATCACCAGGTTTCTGAAAGGACAGGGTTACTTGATAGTCCCTACTTAAAATGAGACTCTGCATACCTGCTACGATTCAGTGTTTAGAAAACAAACAGATAGGGTTAGATCCAAACAAAGGAGTCCTTTTCATAGTAAACATATTTAAGAGGGTGCCTGCCTAAATGTGAATTGTTTAGGGGATGGATTACCATTTTGCATACATTTTAGAGCTCTGAGAGAAGCCATTAACACCTCCAATTTATGAAAATGCAAGGATGATAAAGAAACAATAGGGGTGACAACATTGTGTAAACGACATTGATTCATTTCAGAACAGGGCTGTTAACTGCTGGAAATGAAGAAATAAATGGAACAATGGATAGATGCTTTTACCAGCTTGTCATTAATTAGCAGTGAGCACAATTCTTTTATTGTCCTTTTTGAAAAATACAAAATTGGTAGGAAAATACAAGCACTGAGCAAATAGATTACTCTGTGTCACTAGGCTGACATCTGCATTTTCTTTCTTCTCTAATATATTTTGGTTTTCAAATGATATCGAACTTTTAGCCTGGCAGCAAGCCCAAATTTTGCTTCCTTTGAAATTCCTAAAAAGATGTGTTTTCATCCTTGAAACCTTCCTGCTTTATAAAAGCATAACAAAAGCCCCGATTTGAGAAAGGGTTAATAAATGTAAGTGAATCCCCCGTAACACAGCTTGGAAGCACAAACAACAGTTCAATGCACTATTCTGCTGACCTATTGCATCCGATCAACTGTGGTTTTATTTCTAGCAATGCCAGCAGGTGGGAACTGACAACATGTTTCTTTGGAATCGTAAAGAAAGATCGTCTCAGATGGAGAATTAGCTGGGAGTAAGCGAGGTTGTTTGGCACAGATCTAAGCAGGGACAATGCTTGATTATGGCTATCACTCTCCAGCTGCTGTCAGAATGTTAAGTTTGCTTTCTTGAGGCCTGACATCTAACACATTTCTTTTTCTAATTAGTATCTGGTACTGTAAGATGCTGATATTTTACTGCATGTCAGATGTGCGGGGCTGAAATACATCACTGAACTCAGGCAGGTGTGGGGGCTAGGAATTAGTTTTTTACCTCTCATAGTGAATTCAAGGCATCTCTCCACTTCAAAAAAAGCAATGTGGCTGGAGAAGTTAGTGTGGATAAACCTCCAGTGCTGTGCCCGGGAAAGGATGCAGAGTGAAGCAGACAAATCAAACATCAGAGAGGCACTGTTTTCATTTTCATCAGCACATCCAGCCAATATTCTGTTCACGAATTCTTCCCCCCCTGGCAGCAGGGCAAGGTGCTGCCCAGCTGCAGATGGAAGGGCACAGGGTGTTTGCACCATGCTAAAGGAGCAGCCCTGCCCACACATCGTGGTAAATTAAATGAGGTGGGCACTGTTAAGGATTTGCCATTTTGCAGCCTGTACAGTGGCACTGCAGGTAAGGAGGGGTCACCTGCCCTGAGTCTCACACACAGCTGGCAGGAGCTGTGCAGGAGCTGCTGTGGGATGCAGGTGAGCTGAAAAGAATGAGATCATGGGTGCAGATCCAGCCATACTCAGCAGAAACCTGCTCCCACTTCACTGCAAAACTCTGGGATGATTTGCTAAGTGTGTGTGTGTGCGTGTGTGTGTGTGTGTGCTTGGAGTTTTTTGAGGGATGATGTTAGGTAGCATTTTTCAGGCTGACACCACAAGCACTAGCTCATAAAACACTTCAGCATCCTGAGGTAAAGCTGAGAGTGGATTCTCATCTTAAATGCACATACCAGGTTTCATCAGAAACTGATTTCTTGTAGGAGAGGGCTCATCAGCCAGCAACAAGTAGGTCTGAATCTCTGGGTTTTGTTGCACAAAACCATTGTTATTTAGAAAAGGAAGGCTAATTTGGCTTGCTAAAGTGAAGTCATTTGTTAGGTATTGACTGGGCAAATATTAAAAAATACTCAGGAAAAAGAATTGCCAATTTAATTTCTATCTTTTGTTCAAAAGTTTCTTGCAGCTTTGTGCTTTTAAGACTGAGTCTATCCAAATTGCAATGATTTTTCTCCCAGAAAAAAAGAGATGATTATGTAAAACTATCAACCTTAGTGATACAGGTCCTGGTGTTCCAAAGGTGTTTACAGTAATTTGGGGTACTTGCAATATTCCCAGTCAAGCTGCCAATCACCCACCCCAAGCAGAGTCAGGCTGCACCTTGCTCCAAGCTTTCCACAGTGCTTGATCTCTGAAGTGTTACTGATGGTTTGTAAAGCAAATAAAAGTGTTTAATGAAACTTTCATGAATGAAACTCCGTACCCCAAATATATTTTTTTTAGGACAGTCTTGCAGAAATGCACGTCTTTTCTCTTTGGGAAAAAAAAAACCCTAAACTGATTTCAGCATCTCAAAGCTAAAGGAGCCCTTTATTTGTTGCACTTATGATTTACATATCTACAATTATTTTATTCTATATATCCAACTTCCTTTCTTTGTTTGCCAGGAAAGGCCTCCCTGTTACAATACATCCAACTCCCTCTGCTCCCAGCTAATCTGTGTCTCCAATAAGGTTTAATTTCTGGTACCAGGTTGACAAAGAAATGGGGCATAAGGCTATAAAGCTGCAAAAAGATGTGTTTAGCAAGGTTTCCTCCTACCTATAGCAACGATTCTTCATCATCTGTGAAAGTCATTGAGGCTCTGTGAGGGTTCCTAGAATTATCTGTACAGAAGAAAACAATTGTAAAAGTCTTATTGTGGTGGAGCACTGAAGCACATGATTTACTCTCAGGCTGCAAGCAGTCCCATTGATTTCAGAAACTAGTGACATGCAGAAGGTTAAACATGTGCTTTGCTGGGCTAGGGCCAAACCTGGTATCATTCTTCTGAATAGTTACAAAAACTTCTGTTATTACAAAAAAAAGAAAAAAAAAAAGAAAAAAAAAAGAAAAAACCAACTTCAACAAACTATTACAAAGATTTGTTGTATTTTGAGTCAGGACATAAAAGAACCAACTCTGGCTCAAAAATAAGCCAGTTATTTTAGTTATTTTAGCAAACACAGTAGGATTTTTTGGCTCTGATGCTGCTGTAAACACAGCAGGGCCCCTGTGCACCATCCCTTGCACAGCCAGACAAGCACTGTGGTGATATTAACTTTCCTTCCCAGGCCTCCTGTTCAGAGGGATTTACCCTTCAGAGGACACTTGTAGAAAAATCTCCAAGCACATGGAGCTGCACTGTCAAATACAGGATGGAGATTTTAAAGGCATCACAGCTGATTTTGGATTCTGAGCAGGTGCAATTGAGCATCTTCCATAAGTTTCATGTTAAACTCATGTTTGCGGCATATGTAATTTCTGAGTTTTTTATTTTCTGCTACATTCTCAGAGGAAAATTGTTTCATGCCAGTGGAATGATATGCCATGTATTTAATGTGTGAAACTTTGAAGTTTTCTACAGAATAAAGATTCTTATTGTGGGTGAGTTATAAAACTTATGCTTTGACTGGAAAGAAACCACCAAACTTGTAAAAGTACAAAATTTAGTCCATATAAAGGAAAATTAAGTAAGATAATGAGCTGTCTTTGTTTATCCCTTTAATTTCTGTTTCAGTGTAATCTTTTACCTTGAATATAACTCATGAGCACTAATAGTCCTTATAGTTAATTCACCATCTTTAATTTCTTTTGTATTGATTTTGGTGAGATTTCAGTTTCCCATACTGACTCACTCCTAATTTCTATGAGGCTCTGAAAGGAAAAGTGTAATATATAAAGGTAAGTGACATTCTCATTCTGTACTTCATGGCTGTGCATTCATCAGTTCTATGTCAGCAATACTTGGGCAGTGTGAGACTCTTCTGAGAAACCAAATAGTGCAACATCACTAATTCCCCCCTGTGCTCTCTTCCCTTTACTGAGTAATTAATGTCGTGTAACTACCTACATCCAGTAGCCATGGCAGGTTTGGCCAGGATATTGGATTATTTGCAGCTTCTCTTCTGGAATAAGAACAAACCTCTTGTTTAGTGTGATACTGGGAAGGTATTTCAGGCTGTGAAAAATGTTTGGGAGGGCTATCCCAAAATAAAGGGATCTGGTTGATGAAATGATGCTGTTGCTCCCTCAGCTGTTTTTTTACTATACAGTGCAGTTAAGAACATTTGTAAATGAAGTTACTAAGGAATGGCTCTTCAGAAACAGCTGCTTTCAGGAGTAATGTCCATGCTGGCACACAGGGGCTGAGATTTGCTCATTTCTGGTGACAATCACATGTGTCTGAGCTTGTCAAGGGCTTGTTTCCATAACATGAAGTTCTGGGTGAATGCCAGAACACTGCCAATTTTGGAAGAGCCTCTCTTCTACTTGCTTTGATTTTCTCATTGGATAACACAACTTCCAGTGTCATATCCAGTTAATACAGGGATGGAGAAAAACACAAGGGGAGAGAAAACATTCAAAGGGCCCTGTTGAATTTTTCATGATGGAAAAGGGAAAAAATCCATGCCTGACATTTTCCAATCTATGAAATGAAGGAAAAAATTTCTGAAAGTTTTGGACATATTTACATTCACACACTTAGAGTTTTATTCATGTCCTCATAAATAAATTATCTTTAACTGCAACCCAAAAAGGATCCTGCACAGTTTAGTACCCCTTTATGGTTGACATTGATTTAAAACACTCCATAAGGTGCACAGTACTGCAGGATCAATTAAAAGTAAATGCAGTCATGAAAGCTCCATGAAGTGCTGTCCCAGAGCTTGCAGACACTGTCCTTCACACAGCAACTTGCCACCTTAGCTAGGCAGAAAAAAAAGATGCAGTTATAGATGTAGTTCATTTCATATTTATCAGTGGCCTTGGGACAGGAAAGCAGAAGTCCCTGATAAAACCAAGTCTTTACAGATAAAAATATTATGCAATTTTAAGAGGATTTTAACTTTGTCTGTTGAAACATTCAGTCTAGGTCATCTGACTGCCAGGTCTCACCAAAGCAGGTTCCTAAAACATTATTGCTAATCACTACATTGTGATGTAGTGATCAGAAAATCAACAGAAACCAAACAAAACCCAAACCCATCAGTGTGTTTGGCTCTACTAGTTCCAACCTCCTTTACCTATGGCCTTAAATATAAATAGAGATGAGTGTAAATTAGACCAGTTGTTAGATGGGAAGCATTGCATGATCTTCTGTGGGGAAAAGCACTCATGCTGAGTTTCCTCTTGCCCCTGAATAAAAACCCAGCTGCACTAATTTGTCATTCCAGCATAATGCTGAGAAGGTAGCCTGTAGGAAACAGGGACTGTTCCATCCCAGCCCAGCTGCCCACAGGGTCACTCCCGAGGTGTATTTCTAACCACAGAGGTTTTTTCTAGAGCCCTCCCCAAAGCTGTAGTGATATGAAAGCCATTACAAGGTCTTTGAGCAACAGCAGCTTGTCTTCTTCCTGCTGCCCAAAGGGCTACCTGTGTGAGAAAAGGACATCACTTGCTGTCACAATTAACCACAGGGCCTCCTGTGGCTCCTGTAATCCTAATTCTGTGTATGTATTGACATTTGAATGATTTGAAGGATACTGATTGAGATTGCCATCAGTTTTTGAAAGATGAGCTTTTAGAATTTATGTACTCCTTATCCTGACATATCTTTTTTTTTTTTTTTTTAATCTGACTTATCTGTGCAGAAAGTGGAGACCAATTTGCATCATTTCTATGCAGATGCTGCTTTGCCCAAACTTTCAAATCAGTATGTGTGCTTTGTAAGCATGAATTTTTTTTTTTTTTTACTTAGCCTCCCAGATAAGGTTTTATTAATTAATAAAATCTTTCCTTTAGTCCCTCCAATGGTAGATGAAAGGGAAAACTGGATTTCTGAACAATTAATGTTGGTTAAGATGGATATCGTTCCTTGCCTACTCACTGACCTCTGATCTGCCAATATTTCTATTGACATTTCATCATGACTGTTTCATCCATTTCTTGAGAACATAAGAGAATCTGTGAAATGCCAATTTGTTGGCAAGCTGTTTATTTATACACATTCAGAACGTTTTTATTTTCTTGACAAAACAGTTACAGCTGTATCAGTCTATCAGTTTGACATTGCCTTCTCCAATGAAATACAGTCTAAGTTTTGGACCTCTTCTGGCAAGTGTGGTGACTTTTGTCCAGACAGGCACTGGCCAATCAGAGCTGGATGCAAATAACAAACTAAGGTATTGGGTCCAGCCACCAAGTGATGGAGTTGCTTCTGTTATATTTGTAATTGTGTGGTTATGGTGTCAAAATTCTCTAATTAGATGATTTTAAAAAATTTAAAAACTAAACAAAAACCTGTAAAAATATTTAATGGTTCATGCCAGTCTGATTTGGTGAAACTGCTTTGTTGACCTCACACGTGAGGCTTGATTTAGTATGAGGACACCCCAACTGGGCACTCTGGGAGAGTAAGAGCAGCAGAAGCTCTTAAGTCTGACATCCTCTACCAGCTCCAGCCATGTTCAGCCATCAGTGCTCTAAGGAAAGCAAATTATACCTCAGAAGGGAAAGTGTATTTTCTCCTGCACTGCAGGCAACCAGCAGACCACCTCAGAACAGGATTGGTATACTGTGTCAGAGAGAACCAGCCAACAAACAGTCCTTTCAGTCCACACCACCCTGTATCTACAACAGCAAGCTGTGTAGCCAAGAACTCATATTACAATTTATTTTTAATCCCAGGTTTATCTTGATTTCAGGCATAGATTTCTTTCCAGAAATTATATTAAACTTGCATTTTTTAACGAACTGATATATATACAAAAATAATTTCTTCTCCCTTTGAGATTTTGTACATTATTTGAGTGATGCCAAAGAAGAGGTAAGGTGAGGACTTTAAAAGTTTTTTATTTGTTCTGGGGATTTTTTTTTTTTTTTTTTTAAATTACAAAGAAGGGAAGGGCTGATGGCTTGGGCACTTAAAATAGGATTTTGGTCTGGGGAAGAGTAGTCCCAAAAGAGATCTCATATAGGCAAGCTTAAACCATATCAGGAGTGTTGAAATGCTCTAGATAATCTTTTTTTCCCCATCTTGATCAAGTAAAACATCATCACTGTGTGTATGTGCACATTTGGATGAGAGAAGAAGCAGCTCTTTACTTAGTATTAATATACTTGCAGCATGTGGTGTCTGAATTCCACCTGCCCAAATGAGCATAAAAAATAGAAATATTTTTCTATTAACTATACTTCTACTATGATAGGATGAAAATATGGTATATTTTTTATATTTTTTAAAAGACTGAGTTTAACAGAGTAAAGAAAAGAGTTTCTGGGTAAATCATGGGTTACAAAGATTTACTATAAATATGGGATACTATTCTTAAGGAGCAGATGTGAAGTGATGCTCTAGTATTCTTAAATTGTGCTTACTGATGTCTGGAGATCCAGCATGAGTTTTGTGATCAGCTGAAGGACTGCAGCACAGATCAAATCACACATTTTATAGTCTAGTGTTTGGTACATCCAAAACTGTGAACAGGCACTTAAATTGTCTATGATTTCATTATTGTTCTGAAAAAAAAAAAACATGATGATGAAATAAAAGTACTTTTGTAGTAGTAATGGTGTTAGAAATATTAGAAATATTTAGAAGTAGTGCCAATAGTGTTGTTCAGGTCCATGTAGAACAAACAGGTAGGAAAAAAAAAGGGAGTGATCTGTGGTGCTGGAGGTTTTATATTCTCTGCTGAGCAGCCCTCCCTGAATGGTGATTCTGGTGGGGTAATTAGGTAATTCATAGCACAGATTTAGACTGGTTATAGTGTGAATTTATCTGGATGATTGTACCTTTGCTGGCATACAGCATAGAGCATTTTCAGCCTAATTTTGTTTGTTTGCTTTCAACTTGGCACAATTAATTAAAAAGTCTGCTGAATATAAAAGAATCAGCAAGTCCCACAGTCAGTTGAAGTGAGCTATCAAATAAATGCCATATGACAACAGTTGTGTAAATTTGACCTGATTTGCCTCTGAAGTAGTTTGTGCCAAAAATACTTTCATACAGGCACATACCGACCATTTTTATCAAGCCCACAAGCAATTTATCCCCAAGTCTTAGTGGAGGAAAACTATTTGGAATGAATAGGAAACTTTGCTCAATAAAGAGTCTCATTTTGGCTGCCAAACCAGACAGCTCCAGAATCAATTTTTTTACACTTAGTATAATATATTATCATATTCTTCTACTACTGATATCAGTAATGTTAAGGATAGCCCCTAATTTCCTTCTCTTTTATTAGGAGTAGGGAATATTTGTCATTGTTTTACACAGGTAGAAACTTGAGGTCATGCATCAACTTGCAGTGAAAGTGCATTAACTCTTGGGCCAAAATTCTCATTTAAGAGAAAGAGGTTTCAATTCTTTTTTTTTTCGAGTGACATTTCCATGTGTTTCTCAGAATACTTGATTACCTAGTAAGGGAAAACATTTTTTAATAAAGAAGAATGAGTGTCATCATAAAATTGGTACTTTTTTTTCATGGAAGCTAAAAAACTACACCCAAAGTAACACATGATCATTGATGAAAAAAGTCATTTTCTGTCCCTAATGCCAGACTTCTTGCTTGACAAGAAAGAGGGGGAAATCTGGCATATTAAAAGAAGCTGTTTATTTAAAAATATTAAATTATACTAGAAGTTTCATTTTCATACATTGTACAATTTTATAATCCTAGCAAAGCAAACAAAAAAATGTGTTTATACCTTTTTTGAGTCCTTATGGTGAAAGAAAGAAGCAGGGATGGTTTGGCAGATATTTTAGATTGTTTGCTTTAAAGTTGGTTTTGAGCTTGTTTTTAACTGGGAACCATAATGAATAAGAAACAGTTGTTTCTCTGTGTCCTTTCCTGGAGGATCCCTTTGTCTCAAGAGGACTAGAAAGGAATCTTTCACAAAGATTTTCTCTCAGTTGTGGTATTGCTGATGTCAAGCATGCAAAAAAACCATGAGTCAGCACTCCAAAAGTCACGAGACTGCATTAAAAAAAAAAAAAAAAATAAGGTGATCTTTTAAAATATCTATGTGGTTCTCTTGTTTAAGCCTTTGTGGTAAAGTGATGGCACATTTTTATACTTTTTCTGCAAATTAAAATCTTATTTTTCAAAACAAAAGAAGAAAAAAGAAGAAACAGATGAATTTTTTCAAAAGCTTGGAGGACTCCCAGAAATGGGGTTCTGAAGAACATCTGAAGCATTGCAAACATTGCAATATAATTGCAGGTGCTGGAAATGAGGCATTTGTTTGTAAGACCTTTGATCTAAATTTTAGTCAATAAAAACCATTGGGAAAAAAACTGATTGAAAGAAAAGCAGAGAAACCTTCCTCTGCACTTCAGAAGCTCAGGCTGCTGTAGCACCTTTCATTCTGCAGTCCTTCCAACCAAAATCCAGGAGAATAGGCCTCGTGTCTTTAAGGTTCAATAAAAGCCATAACAACATCTGATTACCAGACAGAAGATACAGTCAGATAATGACAAGTAACACTTTGATTTTGTCAGGAAAGGAATCAGCAAAGTAGTGCAGATGCTGCTGTTACAAAGATATAAGACCTTTACCACAGTTTAAAAGACAAAGACTATTTGAATCTAAGAACATGGTTTCTGGCCAGAAAAAGCTACAATTATTTTTAAAAATGTCACCTCATTCACATTCAGTGATCAGAGAAAATGGAAACATTTTAAGGAGTAATTGTAAACATCTGCTAAAGAAAAAACGAAAACATGACTAAGACAGAAATGAGCTGCCAACATAAAGTATTGTGTGAACAAATCCACCGGAAAAACACCAGGTCTGTGGATGGATTCTATCTGGAATGTGAAAAAAACCTGATGATCATAAAAAAGACTAGAATGCACCTAAAGATATTTTACTCTAAGTCAGTCTGGCCCTCTACGCAAATATCGAGGAATGTGGCTGCACTTGCGTTTCTGCAGCAGCTTTGGCCCCTGCTGCTTCTCCTGCCCTGTTCCAAGAGAAGCATTTGCACAGGCACAGGGAATTGGACTCAAACTGATCTAACAATTTTTTTCTTTCTTTTTCAGCTGGATCAGTTAAGAAAAAGTCAGTGGTGGTGCAGATGGTGATGACAGCTCATACAGAAATGCTGCTAGATTTCTAACCATTGCCTCCAAATACTGATTTCAAACTGCAGTGCTATAATGACAGCATAAATGAAGGTAAATCAGATCCTTATGGTTTTCAGAAAATGCTCTCTAAGGCATCTATAGATCTGTATCTCAGCACAGCATTTAAATGTGTTGAGCAACTTGCAGTGTCCAGGGCAGATTTGTAAGATCTGCAGTCTCCAGCATGGAGCAGGAGAATGACGGAGTTAACACAAAAGAAAAAGTAAAGGTATGAATCACCCAGTTTTCCAGGTATAACTGTGCCAGTTACAGATGAACAACTCAATACAGAGATATAATACTCTGTTCTCTGGCACAAGTGAGCATGTGCACATTTTCTAAAATAGAGCAGGTAGCCTGCGTTGGCTCAAGTCATCTTTTCCTAATGCCAAACATTACGTCTAAAGCAGCTGTTCTGATTGAAAATGTTTTATCACCATCCTTTGGTAGAAGCTTGTAATTCCTCCAGTTCTACTGGCTGACCAGTGCATTTGAACTGTTCCTAATCTGTCCCTTTCTGCAGTGGAGGGAATGAGGCAGATCACAGGTGGCCTGGGCAGACAGGCTGTGCTGGGCTCACTGTGTGAGCACAATGCCTTGGCCTTGCATTGCCTTCCTGTGCTGCAGCTTTCCCTGCCCAGTCTCAGACCCAAAAGCTGATAGTTAGCCACCTTCTTTTTTACCCCTTTCATTTCAGTTTTTGGCTTTTTGTTTCATTTTTTTTTTAACTGAAATAACCTGTGGTTTGAATTAACATTGCCATAGGAATGTTTGCCCTTCTTCAGCACAGTGGGCAACACTGGGGGAGCACCTGCTGGCAAGGTGGGTGAGATTCTTTGCTTGAGCAGCAATGCTAGCTGGAGTAAAAGGCAAACCATAAAAAAATTTTAAAAATTAAAAATAAAATTAAAAAAAAAAAAAAGCCTACAATCTTCAGAGTTGACCAGAACACAGAATAGAGAATGTGAATAAGGACTTCTTGGAAGTGGAAGTTTCAGGGGAAGAATCCTAGAGACTTTGCTGATTAGCTCTCTAAAAAAATCTCTGAAATTACAAGAACATTCAAGCATCTTGATGGCCATGACTTGTTCTAGTTCATATCCAGCATGGATTACAGGAGACTGGAACCCTCAAGAGAGGCTGTTTGTGTCATTTAATATTATGAGTATGATGTTCTTTTAATATGAATGTAGGTGGTGTTTGTGGAGGTTTATCTTTCCTGCTCAGTATCTAGAAATGATGTGTGTGGAGAAATGATGGCTCAATGTAGATTGCCTGCATTTGGGTGACAATTGAGCCTGTGCTCTGTAAATACAGTGTAAAGACCAGTTTCTTTAAAGTCCTGAGCAATCAATGCCAAATGCTCATGAAAATAATCTTTTTAAAGACATTTCCTTAGAATATGCTACATGATTTCAGAAGATCTATGATAATTCCTTTTGAAGAAAGGATTTGACATATTTAATGTGTACTTTCAAACTGCATTTTTTTGGCAGTTTGGTGATAGAGAACTGACCACTGGTTTAGCCTGTGGCCAGGAAGACAGTAAGACAGGCCAGGAAGACAGTAGTTATACAATAAATCAGTAAAGAACAAGCTTCTGACATTCCCACAATGCAAGCAAGCTAATATTTTCAGAGAAAGTTATTTAATTCTTTTTTATCTGGGTTGAAGAACACAAAATGAACCCTCTTTTCAAGCTCTGGAATCCCCACTATTGATAATAGTTGATTTTGCATAAAGATTACAGGTCAAATTAACATTTTGCTTGTCTTTAAGGAAATTAGAACTTCCAGAGGTGTGTGAGGCTAGAAAATCTGTTTAAACTGGGATTATCATCCTGAATACTTGTAGACAATAGCAAAGGAAATAGTATTCAAACCCATCATTATAACTAAGTACCAGCCCTCCAGGGACATGGTGTGCTGCCTTCATCAAAGCCATAGGTCACAAGCCATTGGCTCCATGGTGCTTTCAGCCTGGCTTCAGGCTCCTGGTACAGGATCAAAATAGTTGGATGATATTATAGGAAGCATTGAAGTGCTCTAAAGTCACCCTCCTGATTCAAAATTTCAGAAATTTTGGTTTTTTGCTTGAAGGCTTTATGTGTGGCTAGAAACCAACTTTCCAACATCTAATTTTAATCCTTTTTAAGTGTTACTCATCATTTTAATCACAGAAGGAAAAACATAGAGCTGTCAAAAATATATACACGATATGCTTTTACTGTTTTGCATTGCCACTGTAAGTCTGTGACCAAGAATTACTGATCATGCCTAGTGAGGAAGTATTGGGCATGGCAGACCTGTTGTAAGCAGTCATGGAACCAGAGCTGCCTAAAGATGTCTTTGTTCTCCTGCTGAGTCAATTATACCAGTCTAAAACTTTGTGCACTGCTCTGTCTCCTCCTGATATTTTTGATAATAATACATAAAATGCCAGAAACTAGAAAAAGAAACTTCATAAGGATGAAGGTTGAAATTTTCCCATGGTCTTTGTATTTTGAGTGTAACATGTGTCAAACACGATTACAGGCTTTTTTCCCAACTTACAAATATTTGCTTTGCAGAAGGTGATTTGAAGAAAAAGGGGTAGTTAAATACAAGTTGAATTTGTTGGTGCTATTGTGTGTTTCTCCATTGTCTCTCCACTTTGAGTACTGCTCTTATCAGATGGAAACCAGAAGAATGTTGGTTTTAATTGCTGATTGTAAATGTGACAACCTGTACTTTCAGCAGTGGTGTTTGTTAGCTTTAGGGAACACAGCTACAGAGATGTTAGAGGCCAAAATAAGTTACCTGTATTCCTGCATGGACTTCAGTGGGAGTCCCAGACACTGCCTGAGGGTACAGATTTTTTGGGTTTTGATCATGAAATTTCTCTGCTTTATGGACCAACTACTTTCATAAAACCAAAATTAATCTGGAATAACTGTGTGCATCAGTGCTGCTGTTCAGATATGCACTAGCCCAGCTAATATGGAATTGTGCCTGCTGGACAGGGCTGTTCTTAGGGCATTGCCATCTTTTAGACATAGTTAGGAACTCAGCTGAGTGCAGATTATATGCTGACTTCATATGCAGACACTTTGCTGAAAATATACAAAATTAATGAGATGGAAATTTTTTTTCCTTGAGGCCATGATGCACCTTTTCCAGTGAAAGAAACTGAACCCTTCAGCTCTGAAGAGTCAGAAGGACATTGGTCTTTGTTACTGGCTCAAAAATCTTGAGAGTAGAAAAAGTGACACCAGTATAGCACATTTTAATTTCAGTACTGCAACATAGTTCATGTCTGAAGAGACAGACTTTGGTTTTTCTTTTACTGTCTTGGTTCATCTGCACTGGACTGCAGAAAAGGTTGATTCAAATAAGTGTTAGTGTGTCTTCCAGCTGCCCAGTAACTACCACAGCATCTCCTTTATCCTGACAATCTTTTGCCAGTTTGAGTGGGCAATTTTAGTTCACATGAGGAGAAGGGATTGAGGTTTTCTACTCTGAGCTCTTTACAGAGTGCTAAAATCCTGCATGAGACTCACCATCACCACAAGAGTGGAAGTCCATCAGTCAGCACAGGGCTGTGCATGGAGCCTCAGCACCTTCCCAAGGATTCTCCACATGCACACGGGGCTCCCAAGGTTTCTGGTGCTCCTGTTATTGCTATTCAGCTGTAGCATATCCATGACACAGAGATCAATGGCTTCAACTCACCACTCTGCTTTTGCTTTAGAAAAACAGATAAAGGAAAATGGCATGGCACAAACAAAGCTGACATCCAGCTGCAGAAAGATTCAAAAAGCATCCTTAGGTTTGCTTAGGAACAAGATTAGGACTAGAGTTTGACTGTAGCCTGATGCAGCTACAGTTGTTTGTTTGGGGGTTAATTTTAGTTTGTTTTGGTTCAGTTGCTGTTGGTTTGGGGGATTTTTAACAGTTAACTTTAAGGGGAAATAATTATAAAAGGTCTACATGTTTACTTTTAAACACAGCATTTTTTCCACTCTGCCCCAAGTCTGACATTTTAATGACCTGCTTTGCTTTGGTTTTTACTGGCAGTGTATATTGAAGGAGTATTTTATGTACAGTTTTAACATTTGAACAACGCAGCTCCATGTTCTGTTACTCTTTTATGTTGTGGATAATGTCTTTTAAGCTTTTATTTCTTTTAAGTGCTTACTAATTTGAGGGCATTCTTTGCAAATACCTTTAGAAACTTTTAGATTAATTATCAGTAAGGGTTATTAATTTAAGAAGAGCAAGCAAAGTAAAGGCTGCATATATTTTCACTCAAATTACTATCCTAAATGACTCCATGGGGGGTTTCTTATAGGGGTCACTGAAAGGCAGAAAGGAATGTTTTTACTTCTTTGCTTTGTCACAAAAATTAGGTTACAAGGGCTATAAATGCAGGTAATACTTTTTATTACTAGATTTTCCTCTGTAATGAATATAACATTTCTTCTTTTCCGATACCCACTGAATGTCTTAGTACTTAGCATGTTTACTCTTACCTTTAACAAGCTCTAAAGTAATTCCCCTTTAAAAGTCTTGCAAGCAGATTTGAAGGCAAGAAAGAGAGCCTGTATGGTAGGATCCCTGCTGGAGGTGGAAGATTGGAGGGGGACACTGTCTTGCCAGCTGCCCATGAGCTCACTGATAACATCAGTCCTTGAGCAGCTGAGGGAGAGAGAAGTAAAAACTAAACCTGGAGAAGTCAAAAGTGAGAACCAGAAAGACCAGAAATTTTTTTTTAATGTAAAATACAAAATTGGTCACATATTTTCCTACTATAAACCAAATTGCTGTGTGCCAGTCTGCCAGAATTCAGGTTCACACAGTTCTTTAGCTCCAAAGGAGACTGGGTATTGCTTTGGGATTTGCACCCTGTAGTTCAGCTGGGGTGAGCAGCTCCCCTCGGGGGCTGTGCTGTGTCCCCAGTGGTGGCCTGGTGTGGCTGGCAGGGCTCTCCCACCAGGGCCATCCAGCTGGGCCCTTCAGGAGGGCATTAATATTCTCTGAAAGGCAGGCACTCATCTGCAGCTCTGTAGGGCCGACCTACTTTGATCTCAGCCTCAGAAACACAGTGATGGGGGATAAGAGTTCAAAGTATGAGAAGAAACTCAATATGCAAAGAATGTACCACATCTTAATAAGTAATGAGAGTTCCCTCCATTTGTTGCTATTGTAAGGAAAAATAGTTTAATATCTTTATGGGATTAGGACTCCACGATACTTTGCTAATGAGTGGCCAGAGCTATTAAGATTTTCCCAATGTCTCCAGATAGGCTGGCAAACAAACATCAGTAAACAATGGCGAGTCTAAGGCTGGCTATTAAGAGTTTGATCTGGTGAGTCTTTTATTAATGTGGCTAACATGTTATTTTTTTTTGTAGACCCAATAGAGCAAATATATAACACAAAATTTCTATCTTTTCCTTACAAGAAACTTGAGGATTAAGGAAATTACCAGTAATGAATGGCAGCTTTTTAACAAAGTTTATCACAAATGACACTGGATTGTGAAGTGTTCACTATTCAGGCAGCTGTGGAGGAACAGGAGATCAGGAGATTGAGAAAATTACCAGTGAGGATAAAACTCTCTGTTTTTTACTGGTTCTCTCAGAACTGTGGAGATATCATTCACATGAACACTTAGCCTGCATAGCAATGGCAAATACCAGCAAATTTAGCTTTCATAAGTGTATTTGAGAAAGATTAGCACACACCATTCAGTTCAAGTTTTAGTTTTTAGGTTAGCTGCCTTTCATATTAATCAGCTTTGGTTTTTTTCAGAGCTGCCTTTTCTGTGTAAGAGCAGTGGGTGAATGCCATGTTTAATAACCCCTTACATCCACTAATTCCTTTTGCAGCAATTGTGTAGTTTCCAGAAAAAATTAAGTTAGCATAATTGGAAGAAGAAATGTAGAAATTAATGCCATTTGTTCCTTAAAGCCCTAGAAAAGTTTATGTTTCGCAGAATTACGTAGCCCTTGCAGAACCATCTACTGCTCCTCAAAGGCCTCTCTATTTATTTTCCCAGGTTCTATAAGTATAGTAGGAATTAAGATCAGCACAAGAAAGTTTTTCACTTGTTCAGTTGAGGTGCAAATTGTCACAACGAAGTACAGCATACAAAGGATAGTGAGATATTTCACATGCAAACTCTGATTTCCTGGGTGTGATGGCAGGGGTTATTAGCAAGGATTTTCATCAGGCCCCTGCTGAAACCTCGTTTCCTTAATTCACTTCTCCCAGCTGATAAACAGCCATGCCATATCTCCAGCATCAATCTGGCTGCCCAGAAACAGGTTACTAAATTCTCTTACACACAGGCATTTCATTTTCCTTTCAGAAAATAGTTGAGAAGTATCAGAGGTTTGTACAATAGAGGCCAAGCATGAAAAACTTGTCAGTCATGCCAACTTCACCCCATAAATGTCCCTAACTGCTCTTTCCTCTTTTCTATTTCGAGAGGAGAATAGCTTTAATTAATTTATTGGTTGGCATCTGTTTAACAGGCATATATGTGATGGGTTTCTGAACACACCTGGTCTATTTTTTAATGTAACCTCCAAAAAGATTTTGATCTTATTTTTAGCTTTAACCTTATAAAAATGTAACAGCACAAAGAATTCTTAGAGTGACTAAACTTTTTTTTTCTTTTTTTTCTTTTCCTTTTTTTTTTGTTATTCAAATCCTAGTTTCAAAGGAATTTAGCTATGACCTGGATTTTAATTTTCTTGGGGATTTCACTAATGCTTGAGGGGGGAAATCTGGTACATTTTCAGCATATTAAATACCTGTTTGTGTCAAAGTAGTCATTAGGTTTCTAACTGATTTGATTACAGTACAGTGCTATAACAAAGGGTGTATCTGGATATTTATCATCTTTAGTTATGCTATCCTTGGAATATGATTTCTGCATTTTCATTAGTGGGGCACACTACCTAAATATTGCTCAGATTTGAGACCACTTAATTATCCTGTCATTGGTACAACATTATTCAATTTTACATTAAAATTGTCTTCCTGGAGACCTAAGCTAGATTCAAATAAACTGTTCATTTTTGGCAACCAGGAAGAAATGGAGTGCTTGTAAAAATCAGACTTTGGAGTGAGGAAGTTGGCGATTTTTTTCATTAGTTTCATAGGGCTCATTGTTCCTATTCTGGAAACTTTATAGCTGCAATCACCTACGGCTAGAGTCTGATTTTTACTGAGGTGCTATAATAATTATACTAAGTACTTTCTGTTTGTTGCTGACAAACAACAATCCTTGAATGTCACTTAAGGAAAATAGAAACTTCTGCATTGTGGCTTAGTTTCCAAAACTTCATGGTTTGAGTTCTCAGAAGTGCAATATATTCATTAAATGAACCCAAATCAAACAAACAAACAAACAAGCTACTCTGGGTTTTGCCTATAACCAGGAGATCTCTCAAACTCTTAGGCACACTCACAGAGATGTGATGAAATATTTTTGCTAAGAAACTTAAGTATGACTTACTGAGAACTGAAGGTTGACAAGTTTAAATACTGTAATAGCAAAACAAACAAACAAAAACCTTTCAGTTCACTTGTGGATTAGCAGTTAATACTCTGAAATCCGCAGGCTAGGGCTATCTGTGCTGTTATAATCCAAAAGAAGAACTCTACTTTTTCTGTTTTTTCAAAGGAAGATCTTAATCACCTCTTTGTAAGCCACCAAACCCCTTATTAAAAGTCTGGGCCCAATCCTCCCTTGAAAGCATGGCCCCAGCAAACTATGGGC